>NC_060953.1:20195835-20197510 GCF_022045245.1 Lucilia cuprina | reverse complement strand
ATACTTTTAGATAGTATTTATTTTTCACAATTATTTTAACACTGCATTTGATTAACAATTTATTTAATCCGATCTAGTACGGATAAACCATACAACTGATATAAAAATAACGATACCAAAATATTTTTAATAGTAAACGTATTTTACTTATATCTTAAACATTATATGCATAAGCGTGTAAAATCCTACCATTTAATGATTATTTTATAGTTTAAATGATTCTAAAGAATATAATATGTTTACATAATTATCATTATTTATTTGTTGTAAAATTAATTATTTTTCAGAGAATCATTCTCAAATTTATAATTGTCATAAACATATAAATGTTTTCAGTAACTAAAATATTGATGAAGTTCAATAATAATAACAATTGTTTGGTTATGACAACAAATTATTGTTACAAAAAACATAGTTTTCCTAACCATGTTCTCTGCGTGTAGTCTATAGTCTTGTCTATTGTCTATTCTATACTCAAGTCTATAGTTAATCTATAAATTGAAAAAAACTGTAATATTTCTAAAAGAGATTTTAGTTCTTTTCGGATCCACCCTTCGAAAAAACGTTAAAACTTTTCCGGTATTTACTTTTTCCGCATAGTGTAGTTTTTGTAGTTTTATTTATAACCACTTATTTTTTGGACATCGTCGAACAAAAATAAGTAGTTATTTATCCCCATATGCTCCGAGATAACTTACCTGCATACCAGCTACCTCAATTTTGTGCTAAAAAGTATGATTAATATATAAATTATGGCTTACAATAGATCGATCATAAAACAATTTATAATATGATTTATTAACATATAAAAGTTAATTCAAATTAAATTTTACCTCGATATCATATTTTTGAAAGTCGACCTTTTATAAAATAATGACAATTTCCATTGAATTTGATGTTGATTCCAATTTTATAATTAATAATTCTTTAACAAACATAACTACTTATATTAAGTACATAACATTTAACACCATTTTCTGCACATGTAATTATCGCTTAACTGGTATGTCCTTACTTTTGTATGAAACTGCCAAGATGTACATATATCGTTAGTTTTAAAAATAATTTTTCATTGTGAAAATCGAATCTAATAAGTTAATTGTGTTGACTTTGAATTTTTAACATGACAATAAATTAAATAATTTTGAAATTTGTAGGCGGTTGTTCTCATAATTTTTTTCTATTTTATCAAAAAAAATGAAGCATGGAGCCGAATAAAGGCGTATAAACAATTTGGGAAATTTTACAGGCGACGATAAAAACATCATAAAACTTTAAAATCGGCATTTTTCATACTTTTTTTCACATATATGCATAAATATAACTCACATCTATCCCTGTGCTAAAACTCAGTAAAAAATTCGAGTCACAACTTGCCGAAATTAATACTTGAAATTTTGCTAAAATGGAATAAGGGCATATATCCATATATTTTAGTTGAAAGTATATATAAATAAATGTTATTTTTATATACTTTTTAATTATTTTATTATATAAAACTTGGACAGCCTCAACATAACAGTCTAGAGCATTATTTGCTAAAGTTTCAAGGATAATAACAATAGCATAGTAAAAATTGTACTTAGAAAAATCTTTCTTAGAAAAATCTTTAAATCGCACCTTATTGCGTTATTGTCAAAATCAGCGAACCACATTATTATCTTAGTTCATTATC
>NC_060953.1:20194099-20195735 GCF_022045245.1 Lucilia cuprina | reverse complement strand
AGAACTGAACTAGAACTGAACTAGAACTGAACTAGAACTGAACTAGAACTGAACTAGAACTGATCTAGAACTGATCTAGAACTGAACTAGAACTGAACTAGAACTGAAATAAAACTGAAATTGAACTGAAATAGAACAGAACTAGAACTGAACTAGAACTGAACTAGAACTAAACTAAAACTGAACTAGAACTGAACTAGAACTGAACTAGAACTAGAACTGAGCTATAACTGAACTAGAACTGAACTAGAGCTGAAGTAGAACTGAACTAGAACTGAACTAGAACTGAACTAGAACTGAACTAGAACTAAACTAGAACTAAACTAGAACTGAACTAGAACTGAACTAGTACTGAACTAGAACTGAACTAGAACTGAACTAGAACTGACTTAGAACTGAACTAAAACTGAACTAAAACTGAACTAGAACTGAAGTAGAACTGAACTAGAACTGATCTAGAACTGAAGTAGAACTGAACTAGAACTGATCTCGAACTGAACTAGAACTGAACTAGAACTGAGCTAGAACTGAACTAGAACTGAACTAGAACTGATTTAATTTCTTTATACTTTACATCATAGGGACAGGAATGATTGATGTTAGAATGTTGAGATAAAACACGGTACAACATATTCCAGAATATATTCACTTTGGGATTAAGTTGAAATTCGCAAAAGTTAAATGTATCCGAGTATAAAAACGGTCGATATACATTTCGATATTTACGAAAAAAATTTGCACTGACCTGTTAGAAAACAGAATATATGTATAATTTATAAGCAGGCAATTATTATTTGTTTTTATATATATACCGAAATATTAGACATTGGACTTGTGGGCATGCGTGCATATAAATCGAACACATTTCTATTTTGAGAATTACGTCGCACAAGACATTTGGTGAAATTTACATATCTTATGTCCAAAGAAGTACAATTGGCGTAGGTAAAAGTAAACGTACCGGATTGGGAATGTACCCAAATGGAAAATAAATTTTCGGCCAATAATAGAGATAGCAACAATATCAAAAATAGAACTTTTAACTTTGACATTTTAACCCTTAATAGCCTGGTGGTTCCGCTAGGAACCAACCAACTAAAATTAAGTTTTTGTTAAGTTAATTTTTTGTAAGCTTCAATCTGTGGCTTTCAAACTGTTCTTAATTTCAAGCGCCGCTAATTTCATCGATCGGCATTGGAATATAATATTGTTTGACAAGTGTATGTTCAAAAGAGTGAGCTAACCTAAAAAAATTGCTCTTTTGCAATTTTGCGAGTTTTTGAAGAAGAGTTTTAGTAATAAATAGACAAAATTTTAACTATAAAAAAATATTTTTGTAATCGTTGTGATATATAATAGTTATTGTAAGTATTTGAAATGATTTTACTTTTTTAATTCTTTAGATTTTAAGAAATATCTGGTTGGTTCTTTAAGGGACCACCAGGCACCCAGAGTTCAAAATTAATTATATATGAAAATGTATGGCAAACAAATTTGTGTGTGTTTTTTAGTTAATTTAGTAATTTTAGTAGAATTCGTGACTTCCGTACACAAGAAGAACTTACTGAATATGTAAATTCAATTGCTTGGTCAGAAAGCGAATATTATAAAATTTCGGGGTAATGATGCTTTATCA
>NC_060953.1:20175860-20193999 GCF_022045245.1 Lucilia cuprina | reverse complement strand
TTATTATACTAATAATGATCATAATATGTTTTAAATTTAACCATAATTCTAACCATAATATGTTGCTCTTAGATTATGGTTACCACAACTATATTTTTTCTCTGCGTGAAGAATATAGACTAGATTATAGTTTTTTCTTTAATAGTCATTTTAATTGACGTTAATTTGTTAATAATAGACTAGACTTTAGATTATGCTGTATACTAGAATATAGACTAGACTGTAAACTAACCTATATACTAGACTATAGACTAGACTACAGACTAGACTATAGATTAGACTATAGACTAGACTATAGACTAGACTATAGACTAGACTATAGACTAGACTATAGACTAGACTATAGACTAGACTATAGACTAGATTATAGTATTTTTCTTCCCTGGATATGTTTGCTTAAAAATTCAAACATTTCGACACTATATATCCAATGATCAATGTACGTTAATATTAGAGCAACCTTTTGAAATTTTTTAACAAATTGAAATAAACAAATCTGCAATAAAGGTCTTTAACAAATGACAACTTCTATAATATTATTATATTTTATAAAATTTTATATTATAATTTTTTTTTTAAATATTGAAGTCCCTGAAAATTCGTCCTTATAGCTTTTTTCCAAAATATGCAGCGTATGTATTTTAATACATGCATGTATGCGTGGCAGTAAAGTTTTTCTATTGCTTGTCTTTGTTAAATACTTTTTGTAGAAAAATAGAAAAATGTGGTTTGACAATATTCGTAACACGATTTGTTTCCTACAAACAAGAACAAAAGACTCAGTGTTGAATTCTAATCTACTTATACTAATGTACACATTTACATTTTTTCCTTACATTTCATGTATTTTGAATAGAAATTTATTTAATTTAACACCAACATTTTCAACAATATATTTACATACGAACATTTATTCATTAGGGTGGCGTTTTTATTGAGAAAAATAAGTTACTGATGTTCCCACTGAAAAAGAAAGCCTCGTTCGTTATATTCAATATTTGCTGAATATTTGTAATCCATTGCAAAATAAATTTTGGGTACTTAGTTTATTTTACATTTAATATATGAATTCCTGAAAATTGAAAAAAAATCATTAAAAACATGTTTGAAGTGTTATTTTATTATATTATTTTTATAGATGATTTCGGCCGTTCGCCAGGTTTTCTCCTCTTGGATATATTGGAGGCCGGTAATTTAGGAACTAAGCGAAGTCGGTGTTGGACATAGAGTGGCAAATAGTTGCTATTTAGGAAATATTCTGGTCGAGTTTTTTTTTAACAATTTTTTGAACTGTAAGAAATCTCAGCAGTTTTACAAAAATAGATGTATACATATACGTACAACGATATTTATTGGTCATGGTAAATCTATTAGATCACAAATTTCTCAGAAATCTTTAAAAAAATACACAAAAGTATTTTACCCTTAATAAAGTAGCCGAAAGTTAAAGTCACGCTGTTGATTACGTTTTTTTTTTTTTGATAAGTATCACAATATGTTATTAACCAGTATATAAATATAATAATGTTTGTTTTTAATAGGTTATAGAAAAAGGAACAAACATGTCAGTTATTGTTTGCGTTAACCATCACTTGGAGAATAAATCAATTTTCTAAAAAGTTGTTTTTACTTTTTCAGTTAAGTTTATAACAAGTTTATAAGAATAAACAAACATTGATAAATAAAATATATTTTCAACAACTTTGTTCATAACTTGTCTAAAACTACCACACATTGCTAATAAAAAGAAATAGACTGATAAAAAGTTATAAATTTGGCTTCGTTGAAACTTAAATATCCAACAAAATACATAAAAAAAAAAAAAAAAAACAAGTAAGAACGTATGGTCTATCATGGCCGACCATATAACCATTTTTAATAACCAAGTATCTAATATTATTCCTTTATTCCGAAATATTTTTAAAATGGGTTGACAAATGAGGTCCTTACAAAAATAACAGCATAATTTAGACTTATAACAAGTTAAAGTGCAAAATTCGGCTGTGCCGAATCTTAAATACCTTGCACCAGCTACTTTTATGTTATTACTTTTCTACTTGATCAAATATTTGTAGAAATAAGTTTTCTCATATCTTAACCCTTAATATTCTGATTTTTTTTTTTGAGCTGAAAAAAATTAATGTTATAAAACTGGCATTTCTAAGCAACTTTTGTTCTACAACTTTGTTCTTAAATATGAATTACCTGAGTTATGTTAAAAATACCTGGTTGGTTCTTTGAGGAACCACCAGGCTCCCGGACATCACAAATTACAACTAGTAGTAAATAGTATTTGTAAGGCAAAAATAAACATGTTCATTTTATTTAAGGGAAATATAAAGGAAGATTAAAAACAACTTTTAATAACTTATAAATGATTGTTAGTTTTGATGAAACTCGTAAAAACAGTTGTTTTCGGCCGAAAAACATAAATTTATGCCACATTTTTGACATCGAACCTTTGTAAGAGATGTACATTTTGGATTTTTGCACCGTGGTTTGCCTTCTTTTATAAATTCTGGAAAATGTCCTATATTATCTAAGCGAATATCACGAGGTGGTAATGCAGCACACATTGGACGTGGACGCTTTACAATAATTTCAGATTCAAGGTTACTTCGCCGACCTTTTCCCATTCGTATTTCAGTACCAGATTTCGTCAAACAATGTGCAACTTCTGACACAAATTCATGTAATACCTTCTGTGGTTCCACATTATTAGTCTCTACATGATGCCTCTTGTATAAAATCCATGCGTTGATGATGGCAATATCACACATATGATAAATCAAACGGCTTGTCCATTTGCGGGATTTTATACGGATGTGACTACGACCGAGAGACGAGTCCAAAAGGTCAACACCACCCATATATTTATTGTACTCATGGACGATATTTGGACATTGAATACTTTCCATTTCCTTTTTCTTTTTGTTGTATCGTTCTATGGTTGGTGTATCCTTGGGCGTCTGACTATCAGTTGAAATATATGGCTTTACTCCGGCCATTGTTGATGCCATGGTGACAACTTTGTTATCATTCCATGCCACTGTTGTGACATCGATTCCATGAAATGTTCCAACATATCCTTCGGAATCACTGCGATTAGCAAATTTTTGTGACAATTTGCACAATGGAAGACGTGGACGGCGAACTGTACCAATTGAGTATATCCCTTGTGTTCGCAAATAAACCATTAAAGGAACAGATGTATAATAATTGTCGAAAAATATGACGTGGTTGACAAATCGAGGAACCGAACGAGCCAATCTTACCACAACATTTGCAGATGCACCCAAATTCGGCTCATTTTCTTCACGGTGGTCATCATCACCAGAATATATTTCAAAACTATAACAAAACCCAGAGTCATCACACAGAAGAAACAACTTGTCGCCCCATGGATGTGGTTTATCATGCATATATTGTTTTAGATATATGTGTTTGATTTTGGTGGCACAAATTTGTTCGTCAACACACAAACGTGCTCTCATTGGAACTTTTTTAAAGTTTCTATTCAAGGCTGTTATAACAGGCCGTATTTTATACAGCCTATCGTAGGCCGAATCCATAGCTTCTACGGGCAACTCCCGATGACGTCGATGGCTGTTGATCAGCTGCGTCTTGAAAATGTTGGCTACGGGGCAATGTTTCGTTGTTATTGAGATGTAAAAATTGTCTAATTTTTTCATGACGATTTCGAGTCATACAATCCATAATTGGTTTAAAACCATAATCACTCCAATAAGATCGTACGCTTGGATATTTGAATACCGACATATAATAATTAACTCCCATGAATCTTTTAATTTCATCTGGGGTGGTATTCAGGGGCTTTGCGATGTCTTTTTGCACAGCGTATAAGTTGCTCTGTTCTACAATATTTGAAATAATATCGTCCGAAATAAAAAACGAAAAAAGTCAAGTGGAGATTTCAACGCCAATATTTCCGGTGATAAAGCATCATTACCCCGAAATTTTATAATATTCGCTTTCTGACCAAGCAATTGAATTTACATATTCAGTAAGTTCTTCTTGTGTACGGAAGTCACGAATTCTACGCTGCTTATTGAATAAGCAAATTAACTAAAAAACACACACAAATTTGTTTGCCATACATTTTCATATATAATTAATTTTGAACTCTGGGTGCCTGGTGGTCCCTTAAAGAACCAACCAGATATTTCTAAAAATCTAAAGAATTAAAAAAGTAAAATCACTTCAAATACTTACAATAACTATTATATATCACAACGATTACAAAAATATTTTTATAGTTAAAATTTTGTCTATTTATTACTAAAACTCTTCTTCAAAAACTTGCAAAATTGCAAAAGAGCAATTTTTTTAGGTTAGCTCACTCTTTTGAACATACACTTGTCAAACAATATTATATTCCAATGCCGATCGATGAAATTAGCGGCGCTTAAAATTAAGAACAGTTTGAAAGCCACAGATTGAAGCTTACAAAAAATTAACTTAACAAAAACTTAATTTTAGTTGGTTGGTTCCTATCGGAACCACCAGGCTATTAAGGGTTAAGTATATATAAAAAATTCCAAAAGTTAAATCTATTACAATTCCAAGATTCTTTGAACCTTATAAACGAATTTTTTCTTTATATTTTTATAGCGCTTAGCGATATTTAGTAATTTACATGTATGCATGTGTGTGAAGATTTAAGGATTTTCAAAATACAAATGTATAAGTATATAATTTTGTTCTACACAAAATTTTGTTCAAGTGTTTTTAGGGCTGGGCCTAGTATGGGAGATATGAACAATTAATTATGTAGTAATTTAGTAATAAATAATGTGTGTTTAAAGATTTTCTAAAGGGAACATGTACGGGACCGACCAAACCCGTGTTATGAACCGATCATGAAAAAATCTTGAAATTGTTTTTTTGTATACAAAACAAATATTTGTGCCAAATTTTGTAACAATATCTTTATTTGGCAATGAGTAATGTGCGTTTAAGAGATTTTCGTAAAAGGACTTTTTATGGGAGCAATATCCAATTATGTAAATAAAGACAAAATTCAAAATTCTGTATCTATATCATTATTTGGTAATTAATATTGGGAATCTAAGTGATTTTCTGGACCTACTATGAGAGCTATGACCAAATATGGATCGATTTTTATACATAATTTTATAGAGAATTTATGTATAAAAAAGAATATTTTTGCTAAATGTATGGATATCAATATTTGGTTATGAGTTATGGAAGGAAACCTTGTATGACCGATATCGATCGATATCTTAATTTAGTAATGAGTTATGGGCGTTTAAGTGATTTCGGGAGGGGACCTTGTATGGGAGCTATGACCAATTATGGACCGTTCGGAAAAAATTTCATAGTAATATTTCTTTATTTGAGAGCAATACTTGTACCAAGACATAGCTAAATCGACTCAGAATTTCATAAGGACCAAGAATATATATACTTTGTTGGGTCTCAGATGAATATTTCTTGGTGTTACACACGGAATGACAAAGTTATATATACCCTCTATCACCACTGATGGTGGTGGAGGGTATAAAAAGCAATGTTTTAATGATTTTTGTAGAAAAACTAAAACATTCAACATAATTATGGTGTCAAATCCTTTTTGGGGAAAATAATGAACCTATTTTTAACAACTTACAATGTGCTTGGTTTATGGGTCGAATGAAACAAATAAACAAGAGTTCGACCGAATTGCGAGATTTAGTTTGATTAAAAGGTTTACATGGACGGACGGATAAAGATAAATCGCTCCAGAAATTATTCTGAGCTGATTAGTAAAATTTAAGATGAGTATAGAGCACGAACATAAGTACAAACCCAATATCAATATTGATTTTTTTTGATATATCCTGGACAGAAGAAGTTTTTGGATATCATTGTCCGTAAAACTTTAATATTTTACATAATATTTAATATTTTACATAAAATACTGAAAGACGTAGGTGTAAATCGACTAAAATCATATTAGTAGTTTAGAAAATATACTAAATTTAAAGCTTGTTGAAAAAATCTTAAGAAATTCGAACTTTGACCTCAATTAAATGTAAATCGTAATGAATTTAGAAATTTTGGGGAACTTTTAACTTCGTTAAAAAAATGTAATACTACTTTGTACTATTTGTATACAGAAAAACGGTTTAAAAAAATAGTTTGAGGTTCTGCTTGGTCTATTTCAGAAATTTTTGATTATTTTGGTGTTTATAAATAATACACTAAAAGTCATTTTACAAACAGAAAATACTCCGACAAAAATTTAATTTTTTTCGGAATTGTGGAATTTTTGTTACCGATTTCGAAAAAAATATTTTTTTCATACTGTGCTGAGATCAGGATTTTTAATCGCTTTTAAAAAAATGTTTTTTTATTATTCTCATATTTAGTAAATTAATAGTATTAATAACATACATATATGTTTTGCGGGTTCTATGTATCCCACCTATGAATACTTTAATTTTAATACCCAACGAATCAATTACAACTTAAGATCTATATATGATTGCTTTCTTGTGATATATTACTGTATATATGTATATATACTTATAAGTACAAAAATCTTATTCACAAAGAAAAAACAGAAAATAATTTTCAATTATCAAAATAATTGTATCAAGCAAGTTTTGCACCAATAACCAAAATGATAACTTCATTTACCAAATTTGTAAAAAATATATATTTTTTCTAGATAATGAATTAATCAGAACAATAAATGTCAATAATTGAGACAAGATTTAACATTGATTAATTCATTAGTTGTATAAATTAAATATTTAATAAATATAAAATTATTTTTTGTTAATTTATTAATCAAATGGATTAAACTGTTTGGTAGAGAATTTTTTAAAAATCAATTAAGAAGGATTAAAACAATCAAATTATTAATCGATTACACACAACATTAAAGGAATAAAAGAATACATGCATTTACAAAATATATCAGTCTATTGTCACAATTGAACATATAAAGTGTTTTAAATGACTATTTAAAATTATATATTCCTAGCACAAAAATTCAAAATAAAATATTAAAAAACAAGTTAGCTGAGCCGAATTTTAAATACCCTCCACCAGCATCTTTTACTTTTGTAGAAATTTCTCATGTCTTAAATTGAAAAATTCCAAGATTTAAATCTATCACAATTCCAAGTTTTATTGAACATTACAAACGCTATTTGTTCATATTTTTAAAGCGCTTAGCGATATTTAGTAAATTGCATGTATGCATGTGTGTGAATGATTTAAGGATTTTCAAAATACATATACATACATAATTTTGTTCTACACAAATTGATAATGCAACGAGTTAAATACGGTTAAAGAGTTTTTTCTGAAAGGAACCTTGTATGGGACAGACCGCACCCATGTTATGAACCGATCTTGAAAATATCTTGAAATAGAATTTTTGCATAAAAAACTAATATTTGTGCCAAAATTTGTTTGGTAATGAGTAATGTGCGATTATGAGATTTTCGCAATAGGACTTTTTATGGGAGCTATGTCCTATTATGTATATGAAGACAAAATTTCAAAATTCTGCATCTATATCATTATTTGGTAATGGATATTGTGAATCGTAGTGATTTTCTGGAGGGGACCTAGTATAAGAGCTATGACCAAATATGGACCGATCGTAAACCAATTTTATAGTGTAATTTATGTATATAAGAGCAATATTTTTGCTTAATGTATGGATATTTATATTTGGTAATGAGTTATGTGCGTTTAAGTGGTGAGAGGTCCCTTATATGGGAGAAAATATATAAATATATTCTGCAATTATATTTATATATTTAAAGGCAATGTTTCTGCCAATTCTTGTGCGGATATTTTAACTTAGCAATGAGTTATATGCGTTTAAGTGATTTTCGGGTGGGGATCTTTTATGTAAAAGTTCTGCAGTAATATTTAAGTATACAAAATCAATATTTGTGCTAAATCTGTTTTCTTTTTCTAAAACTTGTATGGTAGGTATATGAAATTGTGGCCGTTTACGTCAATTTTTAAGGAAAAAAAACAAGCTTTTGTGTAGAAGCAAATGTGTGATGATTTTCATGGAATTATATTAGACAGTTTTTGTGAATATAGCATGGGAATGTGTAAAAAAGCTTATTTTTCCGGATTTTTTTTTAATTTTTACTTATGTCTCTGGACTGATTTTGCATATTTTCAATTCTAAACTGTACCGGATAATAATGAATATTTTGGGTAAATTTTGTTAACGTGAGCGTGTTTTATACAGACAGACAGACAGACGGACATAGCTAAATCGACTAAGAATTTCATAAGGACCCAGAATATATATCTATATACTTTGTTGGGTCTCAGATGAATATATCTTAGTTTTTCACACGGAATGACAAACTTATATATATCCTCTATCACCACTGATGGTGGTGGAGGGTATAGAAAAGTAGGCCAAAAAAATTTTTTTCAATCATTTAAAAAATTATTTGAATCTATTAAAAATTTAATCAAAATTGTACACTTAGGTATCAAACAACGAGATAATTACAAATAAAAATATGTTTAAATAAAAATTAAAGGGGAATAAGTTCATCGGCTAATTTATATAACAGAATGCAAAATTTTATGGGGTTTTAAAGAAACATATAAACAGCAGTTGTAATTTGAAATTTAGTTAGTTTGTGAATTAGTGAGTTAGTTAGTTAGTTAGTTAGTTAGTTAGTTAGTTAGTTAGTTAGTTAGTTAGTTAGTTAGTTAGTTAGTTTGTTAGTTAGTTATTTAGTTAGTTGGTTAGTTAGTTGGTTAGTTTGAAAGGAGGATGTATACACATCAAATTCGAAGAAATGCACCTAGGCCTTTATCGTGCCTGTTGTGCTCTCCTTAACCAGTGGGAATCGAACCTACCACCTCCGGTCTACCAGACTAGAACACTAACCTACCGGAGGCCACATTATAGATGTAAGTAATTCTATATGATTTTCATATTTTATTTACTCCCAAAAATAATATAGACAAACAACTGATTTTAACAAATTGACTATTAAAATTCGTGATGACACTCATTGGTAATTTGCACTTGAAATACCGACACAAGTAATGAGAGTTAAGTTACGAATAGGTGCGTGAGTTGCGAATAATTTTGTTCTATAATTACAATTTATATTTTAACAAATGAGATTTGATAACTTAATCTTTAATACAAACATCTATAACAAACCGACGAATCGAAACAAATTTTGTGAACCCTCATCAAATTTGCAACACAAAGTAAATTTTTGTTACCTCAGAGCTATGTTGCCACATTATCAAAAAATGTTGTAATCCGTATATAATTAATATTAAAAAAGGAAAAAAAATTAAAAAAAAAATATTTATTTATTTACACTTTAGGAAGTATTGTTATCTATTTTGGTTAAAATTAAAATAAATGGCAACACTTCTTGAGAACCTAATTTAAGCTACAATGTATTTTATATACTCAACATAAATTAGGGGGTTACTTTTTTTTAACTATTCCATATCATTACATGAAAAAAGTTTTTTCTTTGAGTCTTTTGGGTTTTTAAGGCGGTACCTAATATGAAACAAATAATAAGAAAATAGAACTTATTCTGAGTCCAAAAACTGCGAATAAAAAATTTTTCATTTTTTAACAATGAATGGAAGCGCTAATATTATAGGATTTGACTAACATTTTTAGTATAACAACCTGTACTTTTTGAAATTTGATAAATGTAAAAGAATTCCCTAATATACATACAGATAAGTAGAAATGTACATTTAAAACCGCTTTATATCTATCATTGTAACAACTTGCACACACGTAGATAAAGTGTAACTTTATACTCGAATGTATGATAAATGTTGATGTTAAAGAATGTGGTGTAATGTGAACTTTTATTTTATTCTCATGTAAAAGTTTCGCACGATTTTGATTTCCTATCTAAACCCACATTCAAGAAATGCTCACTTTTAAACAAAAAGTTTCTTTCTTACATTTTTGTTTTAACTTAACTGAAAAAAGTTTACATTTTTCGGAAAAATATTTAAATATTAAACATGTTCAAGTAAAAGAGAAAATAAATTTTCAACAATTTTTAAAGTTTTTCCCATATAGTATTATTAATGATTTACTAAAAATAAACTTTTATAATTTTCATGTGTCACGAACACACAGACAATTTGTAAGTACAGAGTTAGTTTCGTTTAGAACAGACATAAATATTGATCATAAGGATGGCTAAAAATGAAGATGACTTTTTAAGTAATTTGTTGACATTATAAACAACTGAAACAATTTTTCTGTTGTAAATAAATATTTACTCATTTGGTCCCATTGTAACCACTTCAACAAAAAAAATTAATTTATAATAGCCATCGAAATTGAACTTAATCGGAGCGAGACGACTGCCAATGCTCTATGGCTAAATCCAGGAATCTTGGTGTATTGGGTTTTCTATAATACAAAAGATGATTATTAAGTTAACAATATTTATTAAAACTTGTTTTTATATGGAAAATGTGTGTAGTAAAATAATGATAAAGCTACTTTTGACAATAAATTAGAAAAGAGGTATAAACGCGAAGGTTTATAGATTTTTGGAAGAGTACCACCTTTCAGATCTTCGGTATGTCAGAATTTAAATACTTCAGCCATCGCATAAAGTTAATAAGTGTCGGAAAAAGTATAACTCGATAATATCGAACAAAGAGTTGATTGCTTGGTTAAAAGCAAAATCCCAGATAAATAACAAAAGCCGCAGAAAAAACTAAAAGTTGTTGCCCAATATATATGTAACTGATTCACCATAGAATGTGTTCTCCTTACTCTGGGTAATCACTATTAATAACCTTTAAAGGGCGCTAACTGATATGCAGAAAATGTAGTAATTCCTGTAGGATAGGATTGAAGACGCCCTGAACACGATGTAATCCTGGACTAGAAATTCAGGCACTTTATTGATGATAAGATGTACATCGAAACAAGTTTGGCGCTGTGTATTAAAAATGTACATCATATCCAATCTTGGTGAACTATTTGGGTCAGACTTATTGATGTATGTATCTGACTGCTATAGGGTGGATCTAATACTATACACCTAGAATACATCTGGAGAATGGAATCTTTACGACTCTACTTAGTATTATGAAGTATTTTTACAGCTAAATTTTACAGTAAATTTCAAAATAATAAATTTTTATTCATTTCAAAAAATTAATAAACAGAACACATTTCATATTTTTTTTGCAAATGCATGTTCACTAATCATAAACAAACTATGTATGTATTATACTATATGATAATCAGCAGAGAAATTCGTACAAAACAATAAATCTCTATTTATGTATATGATTTTCTACAAATTGAATAATCGTAGCCGCACCAGCACGTTCTATATGTAAATAATTTGTATTCAAGTTAGACATATCAAAAGAAATTTACAGACACGCGTATAGTAGGGTAGAATCTAAAACCCCAATTTTTGTTTAATAATGATAACCGATAAGATTCATATATTTGTTTTTGACAAATAACAAAACGTACTTTATCAGTTAGCATCCTAATATTCAAAAGTGTTTAATATACATATGTATGCGAAAGTAAGGTTTTAAAACCTATTTTACATGAGTTCATGTATGTATGTATGCATGTACGACTGGGACTTTCTCTAGAGTATTATTTATGTACATGGATTTTCAAGTTGAAATGACAGACGTAAAATGGTAAAATTTTATTTGTTTGTTTATATATTTCCATCTTGAAAAGTTAACAAAATATTAATATACAAATTTACAAACAATAAAACACTTTTATGTTCATTAGAGGTGTCCAAAAAATATGTATTTGGCTTGGATAGGTCTCTATTTCTTCATAAGTGTTTAAAACTTACTAGTGTAACACTTACTGTACATGTGTGTATAAAAAATATTAAAGAATTTAATTATTTTGACATACAAAACTATCGAACATGGTTAAAACGAAAATGTTTTCATGGAATTAAATACAGGAATTAAAAGGAAACACAGTTTGAATTTTTTAAACAATAAACATAATCAGAAATCATATATACACATTTTCTTGTATGTAAACTTGCAAATAAAGCACATAATCAATATTTATATATAAATATTGAGTTTGTAATAGCCATGATCGAATGTATATTAATATGTACATATTTAGCTATGTCTGTATGTACCTACCAACTCAAAGAGTATATGTACATACTTATGTATGTATATTTTATAAGCCAACAAACATCAAAGTGCTACAATAAGAATGCATTAGTTAAAGGGTTGTTGATTTTTTGGGTTCATATTGAATATTACGAATAAATTTGTATTTATTTTTCATCCTTCTCGCAGAATATGTCAAAGTCAATGTTAAGAAAACCCTTCACTATTCCTTCATTCATGTGAAAATAATTATGTTTTTGAAGAATAAACAACAGATATGCATAACTAAAAAATGTAAATTTGTTTATTTAATTAAAATTTATCTGTTAAATTTTATAACACATAAGTATTTTCATTGTTGTCGACTTTTTGAAAACTTCAAAAGATGCCTAAACTTAATTAACTTTATAATATTGTAGTCAAATTGAAGTAATATTATTGTTTTGCAATTTGTGTTAAATACTTTGATTTTTAAGAAAATACTGTAAAGGTAATTCCCTTAAAATAATATTTTTGGTTGGCGAGTCATGGTCGGCAGTAACACAGTCCTTTCAAATTTTGTCGGGATATAGTGTTTACATTTAATTGTTATTAAGAATTGGGCCTTTTGCCTTTTGGATAAGAAAATTTGTTTTTTGTTTTGCCTTTTTTAGATTATTTGAAATAGAGCATTTTTTAGATAAGCATATTCTTGCTGCAAAAGTTTTTAATATTTTAAAACAATAAACAAGATGTAAACATGTAAGGGTCTTATATTCGGCTATGACGAATCTTATCAAAACCTTAAAATATATGTACATAAACTTCGATATTTATGAATATTTTATTATCATATATCGATATTAATATGAACATCAGGCGCGGATCCACAAGGGGAATGGGAAATTCCCACCCCCAAACGAAATTTTTTGATACAAAATATAAAAATGTAGAAAGAGAAAAAAATACAAGTGAAACAAGTAAGAAGTTATAGTAGGGCGAGGCCGACCATATAACACCCTACACCTGTATACGAATAAAATGTAATTTAGTTTTCATAATAAAGCATTTAAGTTGAATTGCACATTGCCTCAGATATACATAAGCCATTTATTGCTTTATAAAACTTTGGATATTTATGTAAAATTTTGATGGTAGCTTTTTATAGGGGCTAGGATTAAATGAGGGTCATCAACGCTAGTATAGAACTTGGTTTTAGTTCATAATAACTTAACGTAATTATGAACTAAAAAGCCCTATTTGGTGGGTTCAGTTTTATGGGGCCTAGGTGAAATAATGGACCGATGTTAACTATTCAATAGGCTTCGTCTACAGTACCATAAAAGATCATGTGCCAAATTTCATTGAATTATCTCCAAAATTGCGACCTGTAGTTTGATTAAGTACAAGGTTTACATGGACGGACGAACGGACAGACGCACGCACAGACGGACGGACGATGGGTGTAGGACCAATATTATTGTGCGTTATATCAGCACAAACCCAATATAGCCTCCCCACTAAAGTGGTGTAGGGTATATAGAGGTTATATGTGTGGTAGTGTCAATTACGGAACTATCATTTTTCATCTGTCTTTACAACACACAGTGGTATAGGAAAAAAAAGAGGGAAATAATTCGGTAACTTCTAAACGGCTAATCCGATTTTAATGAAATATGATATGCACAAAGAGGAGGTGTTGTCGAGTTTAGGTTTTAGATTTGGACCTTATAGGCCAACCAGGGGCCCGGCGGGGGTCCTCAAATTAGGACACCTCGGCTATGTTAAATTTTTAAAACGATCCTATTTCTTCATTTGAGTTTTGTCGTCGTAGCAGTAAATTATCTCTTATAGTTTAGGAGATATTCGCAGTTGAAAATTAAAATTTTAAAATTTTTACCGCCCTTACTCTAATTTTTTTTTTTTGATAATAGCGGGTCCAAATATTCCCGATTTTCGCCATTTTATTCGCTTAACAACAAGTTTATATATCAAGCAGTTATGTAAAAATCATGACTGAGTCCAAAGTTATAGACATTTTAATTTAAAAAATTAAAAAAGGCGAATTTCTGCCATTTTTTTTTTTTTTTTGGAAAAAAGTATCTTTTTCTTTTTAAGTTATCTAAAAAGTTTCTAAGAAGATGTAAATATAATTTATACTTTTTGGAAAGCTGTCTTTACATAAAATACGATAAATGAAACAAAACCTAAAAATTTTTGATACCAAGGGGCCCAGGTCCATCCAAAAAAATCCTAATTTTTTATGAAAAATTCAATTTTAAGCAAAAATTCTCAAATCGCATAGTCGATATCAAATTATAGTGACCTGTTTTATATGACCCAATATGTTCTTAATCATTTTGTAACGGGTTTCGATAACCCCGCCCCTGGTATGGACATAATAGGCAAAAAAAAACAAAAAATCCCATTTTTAAGATTTTTTAAAACTTTTTTGGGAATATTTGGACCCGCTATTATCAAAAAACTAAAGTAAGGACGGTATAAATTTAAAAAATTAAATTTCCAAACGCGAATATCTCCTAAACTATAAGAGATAATTTACTAATTTACTATAAGGTCCAAATTCAAAACCTAAACTCGACAACACTTTATTAATTTTGTTGAGGGGGACTTATATGGTGGTAGGCAACCATATACATATGTAGTTTAGGGGCAATTATGGTTTCTGTCTGTCACAATTGACAATTTAATTTTGGAAGTAAAAAAAACTGACTTATGCGAATCCTTCCTTCCGGTTTCTGTAAAAACAGTTGTTAACACGTAGATGTTCTATGGACGTCGTGACATCTTTAAAACTTATTGAAATATATTGAATAAGTTGTTTAGAACTTAAGAAAGTGGGCTATTATCCAGGATAAAATTGCTAATTAATATTGCTTTACGTTGCATTTTGGATTGATTTATTGAAAAGTAGGATGAGCGGGTATAGCTAGTTTTTTTCCATCTATTCATTGTTGTAATATGTCACACAAATTTGTATGTTATTTTCAGTCCTAACTGTTGGATGTTCTTTTTTCTGCCGCTCATCAATTTCTGTACGATGACAGATAGTGATTAAACATATTTCTTTATTGACATTGTTTCTTTAGCTCTTATCTTCAAGTAGATTCTAAAAACACACATACAATACCAAGCAATTCTGTAAAGGGTCATTGTAAATATTGTAGTCATTTCCTGAAGCGTCCAACCACCTGGTTGCCACTAATTCGTTTTTTGTCACAAATATAATCTTTTTAAATGAGAGCGAAGGAGTGATTGGTGACTGTAGTAACTTAACTGTCCAATAAATAATGTAGAGAGTAAACACTTAAAAACTAAAACTGGAATATACTTTTGACTAGGTTTAATATTTATTCGGGTCTTTCACCAGAACTGCTGGATATATGCAGCACTATACAAGTACATACATACATATTTATTTACAAACATACGTATATACCATTGTATATTTGTATATGTACCTTAGACAGGCTCACTTTTATTATAAACACAAAATTTTAAAAAATACTTGTGAAAAAAAGTAATTTTTCAAGTGCACAAATGACTATCAAAATATATTAAAAATCTTTATAAAATAAAACTAAATTATTTTTGAAGCCAAGTATAGTTTCCCCTTTTAACGACACAATTTCATAAAGGGTCATTGGTAACATTATTAATTAACAAAGGTAATTTAAACATAATTTTTGGTGAGTCCGTCTAATTTACCTGTATGTCGTAGATAAGTAGACTAATATGAAAGCGTGCATACACACAATAACAACTGTGTATTTTTTTTTAATTTTAATAGGAAATAAAAGGGAAATTACGTTCCAATTGCAGCAAATCAATGCCGACAGACATAAAAGAGGATGTGCTGGAAATACCTTAAATTGTGAACACTGTCTCAAAACTATGCTATTTGTGGTCTTTTGTCATCTCATTTATAATGTATAAATTTACAATCAGTTATTTAATTTAATGTCAATAGAACAAAATAACTCTTTAATGTATACATAAATGCACATAAATGACCTGTTTTAAAAAACTGAAAATTTATAAATAAGTTTCTACAACTTACTAAGGATACAAATTTTAAAATATTGAATAATATTGATAAATTATTGTTTAAGATACCTATGAAGTAATATATAGATAGAGATATTTTATTCATCAATTCGTAAATCGGTTTGTATAAATTGAAACCTACATTGAGAATGCTTGCATTCCTTATGTGTTTTAAAGATATTTTTCTTTATTTACAGTAATAATGAGAAAAATTTCATATTTTTTCCAAAAGAATACCATTTATCATCACTTTGAAAGTAGCACTAAGTGAATTTTCTTAGCATCAGTAGAAGTGACGTTTATTGATTTCCAAAGAAGCGAAAATATTTAAATTTTTTCAAAACTTAAAATATATTTTTTGTACCAACATTTTTTGAGTTAAAAAAATTATTTAGAGGTTTATGCTACTATTGCTAAAAAATAAATTCCTGTTTGAAAAATTACAAAGTTTTTTATACATATATTCTAAACCAAAATTTTTGATTCCCTTTTTTTATCAACAAAAAGTATTGCATCACAATAAAAATTTTTTTCATCTCAAAAGTTTATTTCCAAATCTACATCATCAAGATTTACATACCAAAGAACAAAATTAAACTCATCCAAATTTTATTTATTTTTTGAGGGCAGGTATTTGGTATGTATGTTTTACTTTACAAAACAAATACCTTAACTTTCAATACGGGTATGGATTCTATACCATAGACAACTGCGATGATGAAAAGTAATGATGAAATCCAATTATCATCAAGTGAAGCAAATGTACAAAAAAAAAAAAAAACTAAAAGTTTTCTTATAACAAAATTGAAAGAAACAATGATGAAATGAAAAGATTAAATTGACAAAAGGTACATAAAAGTATCTTTCTGAAAATATCAGAATACACATAGGTATTACACCGTAAAATATAGTACTATGCCCGGAGAATAAGTTATTTTTTAAAATTTTATGTAGGAACAAATTCCAAACGATGAAGAAAATGTTAAGCACTCTAATCACAATTTTTAAAGTGCTTTAGTCAACCGGATGATGTTTTCACTTCAAAAGTTGTTGGAAATCCCATAACTACTTCTCCATATACATGATCCGTTTAGTAGTCCTATGTAATATAGGCATAGTCAGCATTAGTCCTCTCATAGTCTGCATTATATACGACCATATTGTGGAACATCTAATCCCATAATTTTAGAAAGGAAGTACTTTTGGAATTACTAGGGTAGGTATAAAAATGTTCAATGAACTATAATTTTTCCATATATTTGTATTCTTTACACGCATTTAGTTGATCAAGTTAAAGAGCTTTGAGGATTGAAAATGCGTACATTATTTGCTATCGAAGGATTTTACTATATGGTGATCAAGTGATTCAACTGGTCTTTTCCAGGCATTCTGCTCCTTACCATGTTTTTTAACCATTTTAATATATTCTGTAGGAGAAAGTGTAAGTCAATAAGACTTTGAGAGACTTCACATACTTGTAGTACATAGAAATTTCAATTGTGCAATGTACATCTCTAACAGTAAAACGAAATCAGTTACACCTTCAGCATTAAAAGTGCCGGAAAAATATCATCCCGTATTGTAGCTTTAAAAATTCAATAATCCTTGATCTTTTCTGCCCCCAATATCGGTTCCTCTAAGGTACCCCGTATAGCAGATGGAATATTGGGGTATATTAGAAGTTTAATTATCTCCTTCATATGTATTTATGATATGATTTTCAGGTTTCTCGTATGGCTTTTATAACTCTTTATATATATTTATCAAGTTTACAAAGCTACGTATTCCAGCCTTTAACATTCCCTATGAGTGCTGTTTGTGTTACCCTATGTCCTTGGTGTTGACAACCGCACAGTGGTATAGGAAAAAAAAAAGAGGGAAATAATTCGGTAACTTCTAAACGGTTAATCCGATTTTAATGAAATTTGGTATGCACAAAGAGGAG
>NC_060953.1:20150063-20175760 GCF_022045245.1 Lucilia cuprina | reverse complement strand
ACTCGACAACACCTCCTTTTTGTGCATACCAAATTTCATTAAAATCGGATTAACCGTTTAGAAGTTACCGAATTATTTCCCTCTTTTTTTTTTCCTATACCACTGTGAACCGGTGACCATTTTTATACCATTTTTTGCGCCTTTAACCAGTTTTATTAGATCCGACTTTGGTGGAAGTGCCAAATAATTAAAGTGCATATATTTAAATGCAAGGTGTTTCCACGCTCGAATAGTTAACATATGAAAAATGGCGGCTGATATTTTTAAAAAATTAGGAAAAAAACACAACCGGTTTTTCGTTATAATTAAAAAAATGCTAAAATAAAAAAAAATATTTTATAAAAAAAAAATACCCGAACATGCTTTTTAACATTTTAAGATATTATAACTTCAAATATAGTCGTCTGATTTTTATTATTTCTTTAATGTAAAAAAAAAGAAATAACATTAAGTAAACTAGGAAACTATCTTATTCTAAAATCCTCTTTGTTTTATGACAACTGGTAATTCGAAAAATCAATATTAAGCAAAAATCGACACTATTGCAAGAGAAGATATCGGGTTTAAAATCTGCTTAAAACTAAATCGATCAACCTACTAATGATGATGTGAGCATCTTCCTTGGAGTTCCCTCAGGTTCTTCATTTTTGTGAAAGACATCCCATTGACTCTCACGAAAGGTGATAACAACTCAATGTTCGTATTTTGCTTAGCGTTCTTACCCTTACTCGTAGAAATTTGATTTATCATCTGAGGACTCAGAGTTGAAACTCTCACCTATATTTAAAGCTAAGGGAGATCTATTTTTTTGTATTTTTTCTTTAATTTTATTGTACACATATGTCAAGTTTTTAACTATTTGATTTTATGACTTTAAAATAAGTTTTTCACTGAATATTGAGAACTTCAACTCATGGCGGAATCAAATATTTATCTTATGTTCCTCCAAAAGGCTAAACATTACCAAACAGATATTTACATATATTCATACGATATGCACAAAAAGCATTTATGTATGTATGGTGAAAAAGTATGTGCTTTTATATTGAGCTAAAAAGTTGTATCGTAGTAACATCAGTGCAAACACTATCAATTTACTTCCATTATATTTGCATTTAAAGTTTTCCATGTCAGCTAACACCTACCTACTTATGTTTGGATATAAAAATACACTCCCTTTCATACACATACATATTGTATTGGTGAAAACTAAGTAAACATATCTGACGGTGAGGGTCTTATATATTCCATGTAATTCGATTCATGCAGGGTATTATAATTGATTTTTATAAAAATATGCACATCCATTATAATAATAACAGAAATTTATTTCAATTTTCTTTAAATTAAGGAACTAGATAAGTTTATTAATTGCATTTCGCAATTTATGTATGTATTGTAATTTGTTTTCCTAAAGTCCTCTTTCTATACAGCATGTCGCGACCTAGAGTTCCAGAAGATTGTAAAGGAAAATCTAAAACCTAAGGCGTGTTGTCTGGGTCTAACTCTGCCCCTTTTCAGCAAAGTAACGTTTTCCACTCGGTTTACACCGGTACATGCCTCTCTGTGGTTTGCAACAATGATTTTGAAAGCAAAATAAAACATTTTTATATTTATTCCAACAAAACTGTTGGAATAAATATAAAATAAGACTCATGGCAAGTGGATTTCTCTCCTTAATCTTCAGACGTGAACCTGTACGGGGCTTTGAAACTTAAGGTTATTTTAAAAATTTGTTAAATTTTTTCTTAAAATAAATACTCAAAAAGTATGAATTCTCCTTTATTAAATTTTCTGTTATAAAACGCTTTATAAACATAAACAATTTTTAATTTTTTTTTATATGAAGTTATAAAAACAGTTTTGCAACCTTTCATTTTTAAGTAATAAACACAATATAAGTTTGCAGTATCGTTAGATGTAAATATTAAAATCACATCACACATCAGATAGTTTAAAGAAAAAAATATCTCCCATCAGTTGAAAACAGTACATGTAGTTGACAAAAGAAAATGTAATGAAAAAAACACTAAAAAGACAAAACAAATTCAAATGAAACAAAACACAAGCATGAAAGTATAGTCGGGAGTGACCGACCATATGATAGCCTACACCAGTTATGAATATCAAATGTGATTTATTATTTATAATAATTCATTGTTCCGATGCATTTAAGCAATTTATGGATGAAAATCGAATTTTCTGAAAGAGGCTTTTTATGGGGGCTAGGGGCAAATATGGACTAAGCTCGATAAAGTTTTCTGAATATATTTATACTTATATAAAAATTATTTCTGCTGAATTTCATTCCGATATTTATGTTTATAATTTAATTTGGGACATTTTCTGAAGCTGTGCTGCTTTTTATTGATATACCTGTATATTTAACATAATTATGAGCACAGAAGCCCTTTTGGGGGGTTCTGTTGTATGGGAGCTAGGTGAAATAATGGACCGATTTTATTCATTTTCAATAGGCTTCGTCCTGGGGTCAAAAAAGCGTATGGGCTAAATTTCATCTAATTATCTTGAAAATTGTGACCTGTACCTTGCACACAAGACAACCATGGACAACTATCCGGTCAGACGGACGGACATAGCTAAATCGACTCAGAAAACGATTCCAAGCCGATTTGTATACTTTAAGATGGATATAGGACGAATAATTTTGTATGTTACAGACATCAGCACAAACCCAATATACCCTCTCCACTAAAGTTGTGTTGGGTATAACAATGAAGGGTGACTAAATTTTTTTTATCAAGCCATCAAGAGTGATAACGTTGCAACGCATAGTAGCAGCTGTGAACTTAAAAACAAATATTCACTCTATAGAATTTGCTTATGTATGTATGTACCTGAATATGAATGTGCTTACGTATACGTACTATATGAACTATAGTTCATATGCATATGAACATATACATGTACATATATGTGTATGTTCATGTGCATTAGGGGGCGATATAGCAAGACCACGTTGAGTCTGAACACATATTATTTTCTTTTCTTTACAACCCTGTTACGGAATTTCTAACAAATCGTCATAATATTGCATTCTTAATTATGCAGTAGTAATTTTTTTAACTAAAAAAGTTCTTACCCTAATGCACTATACACATTTATATTAGACTGTTCATATAATAAATGATATGTGCGGATTATATTTTGCATTGCACATTTAAATTTTTCTCATTTCTCAGAATTGGATCTTCCTTAGAAACTGGATTTGTGGTTCTTATTTTGTTTGTTATTAGATATTCTAGGTCCCTGGAGCAAGCATCAATTTTTTAAAAATCTAAAAAATCAGACCCCGATTCCTTATACCACCCACACAAGTAGTAAAAAAGGAGGAATTCCAAATTTATATTTCAAAGTCAATCCAACTACACCTTTAATGAATCGTTTTAAAATTTGCAAATTAGTGATCTTCGCACAAAAGTTTTCTTGCTAGTTTGTGTAAAAACTAGCAATAGTTCACGATCAAATAAAATAAACGTAATTAATAAATATGAAAACGAAATCAAGAGGAAGTAACATGGTATTTGTACATGAAAAATCGTAGTTACCGAAAATCGGTATGGTTGGAACATATGATTAACAAATGAACGTCGCTTGTTTGAATATTTTGTCACAAATAATTAAGTTTTTAAAACAAAACTTATGTGTAGAACTTTATTGAGTATTCTTATACTTATAATTCTCTAATTTAAAAAAAAGGTTTCTATATATTTTCCAAATACGTTTGAAATTTCATGAGCATATACATACATATGTATGAATATTCTGCACCCTTGTGGAATTCTGCATTGATTTAACTATGTCCTTCTATCTATTAATACGACTTTCTGTATGTCTTTGTATAACAAAGATTAATAAGTTTTAACTTCCTTTTATTATTTTTTATTGATTTTAAATATCGGAAATTTCGATTCAATATTTTATGTAGATCGGTTAACAATATCTTGTATCTTCCGTCAAAAAATTAATTAGTTTTATTTGTAAAATTATCCAAATTTGCAACATACTCAATAGTGTAGCGCATCATATGGTTGGACATGCCCGACTTTACCTTTTTCTTAATAGAATGTTGTAAGTAGGTGTAAAATGTTAATTTAAATTAACTTTAAATATTGATAATTTTTACTATCAGTTTATGGTGGATGGTATTTAAAATCGGAACTACCGATGTTTTCAGATATTTTTACCTATTGAACCAAATTTTCTGATATTCAATATTAAAATACATAAAAATAAAGGGAGAATAAATAAATAAAGGATAAATAAATTAAATTTAGCTTTAATATGAAATCAAAAATTATGTTACACTTAAAGTAGTTTTATAGTAATTGACAATTATGTAAAATTTTAACATATTTTTAAATTTTCAAATCGCGTTTTTTACATTGGAATGAGCTTCCATCAGAAGAGTCAATGATATGTGAATCAAATTATGTGGTAAGTTTTATTAAAATCGGAGTTGGTAAATCCGACTGGTGTCCGCTTTGAGTAAAGCTTTTTAATATGGTTGTGTTACGTGGACAGACGGAAATTGCTGATAGTAATGGAGGGTTTAATAATAGATTTTTGGAAAATGTATAGCATAAATTTGTGAATATAGCAAATTATAAAGAATGCTTTAATTAAACATTTGATTTTCTTAAATTTTATTAATTTAAATTTTACAAAGAAGATAAATGTACATAGTTTCCAACCGGAGATGTTCAGCTTGCTAATTTTATGATCCACTTATAACACCATTGCATTATATTGTTCCTCATTAACTTATATTTCTCATGTACAAATATAATGTTATTTTTTGTTTGTGCAAAAAACTATTGCTGAATAACTTACCGTACGATAAAAACTCTACCAAATAAGATTTTAATTATATTAACAAACAAATTACATGAAATTGTGAATGAAATTTATTCATTTAAACATAAGTTTATGTTTACACATTGTTTTTTTAAACATTTTAAACATAACATTTTTTTTGGTCTAACATACCATATTGCTAAATTTAAGTTAGAATTTATTTAATAAGTGTTAGAATACTTAAAGTACAATTTAGTCTTGGGAAAGAAATTATTTACTCTATTGTTTTTTGACATTAAAGAGTACATATACACATAAACAAATGATTATTAAATAAATTCATTTAACACACGAAACAAATTTTCACAGCAATGGTTCACATAATTAACAATAAAATCGTGCCACGCGCGAAATCTCTTGTCACGAATAAGAAGTGGAAGAACCCTAAAGATACGAATGTAAAAAATAACTAAAGTCGAAAAACAAATGAATTCTTTTAACTATAAACAAGTAAATAGGAAATTCTAATAAACGTCTATGCATACTGCTACATTGACATATTAATGAATAAATAATTTTAATGGGATCTTCTATACTTAACCAAACAATGTTTTGCAAAAAAGGAAAAATAAAAAAGAAATATAAAAAAAAAATTTAGATTTGCATAATTGATTTAAATTTCAAATGCCTTAAACCCAGATTTCAAAGTATGAGGTATTTTATGCCTATTGCTTTTATTTTTTCGCCTATTATTTTTTTCTTCATTGTTTCAAAAAGATTGTTTGCATTTAAAGATTATTCAAAACGTGGTGACATTTATCTTTTACTTTTCGATAAGTATGTGACAACAAGTTATTAAATCATAAAGATATCCTGTTTTAAAAATCCATTTATTTTATGAGCATGCATACCCGAAATCATTGTCATATTTTTTTCAATACTCACTTTTGAGCTGCTCATATTTTTGTTTAAACATAAAAATTTTTCAATGTGCCTATATAAATATATTGTGGAAGTTTTTTAATGTTGAAATATAACGATTTAAGATTTTCAAGAAATTATATTTATTGAAAAAATAAATATACATATATATTCTGAATCCTTATTAAATTATAAGATCTAGCCATGTCTGTCCGCCTGTCCGTCCGTCTGTCTGCCTGTTGAAAGCACGATAGAGTTCCAACCGAAAGAGCTAGAGACTTGTAATTTATCACAAATATTTCTAGTGTTAAGGTTTTTTGGTATTGAAAATGGGCAACATAGGTCCTCGTTTTCGCATAGCCACCATACAAATGACTGGCTTCAAAGAGTAGCGCTGAAATTCGGTCCATAATTGACCCTTCCCCCATGTAAGGCCCCCTTTAGAAATTGACTTTAACGCACATTTTTGGCTTAAGATTGCGCGTATAGCCATGAAATTCGATACACAGAAGTAAGCTTCTTACAAGCCAAAGTCTCATAACAATATCAACCTAATATTTATAGGAGAGCATTCCATTTAATGGATACGGGTTGACTGTGGGTATATGTATAAGATTCGGTATAGTCGAATATTTGTTTAAAGGTAAAGTTGCTCTCAGCTTGTGAAAGGGTTTTTATATCGGGGGTAGGGTTCCAAAAAATATTTTTTTTTAACTTAATCATCGAATATAATTTTTGAAGTAAATTTTGATTAGGAGGGGTAAATCGATATTAATGTTTAAAAAAATCTTACAACAGTATTTTTTAAATTTGTACTATAAGGTTTATAACTATCGGATGCCAATAAATAGACATAATAAATATAGAGGAAACCACTGTTTTAGCCAAAAAAAATTGTGGCTTATCAAGTTATTGGATATCAATATATTTTATTTTCAAAGAACAAATTCTATCAAATTTTCAAAATGACTTATCTTGTTAAATTTCTTCTTCATCATCATTATCGTAAATCAGTTGTGGGCAGACACATACTATCAAGTATGCATATATGTATTAGTGTGTTATATATTAGTTAAGTATCAGAGAACCGTATGCAAGTCAACATTTAGTAGTAGTACACTGTGAAAAGTTGTTCATAATCAAAATAAAATATTTTGCATCATCAATGTACTTATTAAAAAAAATAAAAAAATAATAAAAAAATTTCAATAAAGCGTCGAAAAATATTGTATAATTTCAGGAAAAATTATATACATATTTTTTAAAATAATGTTTTTCATAATTAAACAATTATTTTTAATCATACATATTTTGTATAAAAAAAATTTCCCAATTAACATCAATTATTTTTCTTTGAGCACATATTAAAAGGCAATAACAAAACAACAAACAAGTTTTTTACATTAAACGCAGGCACACCAACCCAATAAACAATTTTTGCCGAATTCGTTACGAATTTGTATCGACAGTCTGCACAAGTTGCCGATTTCGTATCCGAATTCCGTCAGAATTCGTTACGAAAATCGTATGAAAGGTTGCTCGGATTTCGGAACTCTTTGTCTGAGGAAATTCGGAAAAATGTGCAGAGTTGTCGGTGAGAATTTGGTACGAAATCTGGTGTATATTTCTGGGGAAATTCTGAAGGTATTATCGACAAATCTGATTGAAGTCGGACAAATGTCTGATATCATGTGTGAAATTATTTTGACATTTCGTACGAAAGTCTGATCAAATATAAGAAAATATGATAGATGTCGGATAAATATCTGATAAAATCTCTGACAGTTCGTATAAAAGTCCGATCAAGGTTAAGAAAATGGCCCGACTATTCTGATCAACGTCTGATGAAAACTATTTATATATATATAAATATATAAAATATATATATATATATTATATTATATATATATATATTATATATATATATATATATATTATATATATATATATTATATATATATTTTATATATATATATATATATATATATATTATAATATATATATATATATATATATATATATATATATATATATATATACCATACTACATACATATTATATACAAAAATAGAGTTCATTATATATGTACATATATTTAAAATTATAAAATTAAACCCTAAAAAATGATGTAATTTTTAAATAATTTTTCTGTATTAACAAAGTTTAAACAAATTTAAGCAATAATCATCACATTTGCTGATGTTGTTTACTTGATTTCCAAAGACCAACTGAGAAAATAAAAGAACATAAAAATTAAATTCCTATTAAAAGTACAGTTGACGAATTTCAAAATATAAACAGGTTTGTGCATGATTTTTATAAAAAAAAAAATTCTTCAGATAATGTCCATATATATATATATATGTTATATATATATATATATATATAATTATATATATATATATATTATATATATATATATATATATATATATATATATATTATATTATATATATATAATATATATATATATATATATATATATATATATATATATATAATTTATTATAATTTTAATTAATAATTTAAAAGCTTCCATTTTTCATGCCTTTTTTTGGTTGCATAAATAAATAATAGAAACTTATAGATTATTTTTAAAATTATTAAAATTAAACCATACTACATACATATTATATACAAAAATAGAGTTCATTACATATGTACATATATTTAAAATTATAAAATTAAACCCTAAAAAATGATGTAATTTTTAAATAATTTTTCTGTATTAACAAAGTTTAAACAAATTTAAGCAATAATCATCACATTTGCTGATGTTGTTTACTTGATTTCCAAAGACCAACTGAGAAAATAAAAGAACATAAAAATTAAATTCCTATTAAAAGTACAGTTGACGAATTTCAAAATATAAACAGGTTTGTGCATGATTTTTATAAAAAAAAATTCTTCAGATAATGTCCAGAGTTGTCGCAAAGTTTTCTTAAAAACTGACTGAGCAAAAAATATTAGAAAATGTGCAGACTAATCTGTTAAATATCTAAAGGAAATTGATATTGTTCGCTTAATTGTCTGATGAATTTACAAAAACAATTCTCTTCAGATTATGTACTGATTTATCGGATATTATTCGAAAGACATTTTATATTTTACTTCAGAAAATGTGCAGACCATTCTCCTTTATGTCTAAAGAATAATATAGGAATAAAAATAAAATTGTCCTTCGCCAATATGCAGTGCAATGCAGTGTGCAGATTAGTCTCATAATTGTCGTAACAATAAAATTCCCTTTAGACAATGTGCAGACAAGTCTGTTGTTAATCGTTTAATAATTCAGAAAATGTGCAGAAAAGTCTAATTAAAAGTTTGCTGATTATTCTGTAAAATGTATAAAGGAAATTTATATTATTAAAAATTAAAAATTCTGTTAAAGTATAAGAATTATTTCAGAAAATTTCTGACATCAGACATGTCTGAAAATGGTTTTTTACTGGGAACACACTCGAGTCTATAGTGTATGTGTGTCAACGAAACGTTAGCAGAATTTTCAGAACTATGCATACGAGCAATCGAATCACAATTCAGCTCATGACTGTTGTAAACATCTCAATCAATTTCGAGGCATGTTACAAGTCGATTGTACAAAAAAGGTAACGATATGCACATTATGCAGCAGGTGTTATAAAATTATGATTTTTATTTAATTTGATGATTGTGACATGTTTTATAAAAATTATTAGATATATATATATATATATATATATATATATATATATATATATATATATATATATATATATATATATATATATATATATATATATATATATATATATATATATATATATATATATATATATATAAAATTATCAATTTCGCTTTTATATTAATCATCTTAAATAGTATAAAAATATGTATATGTGCCATATCACCAATTTGCCATTATATGCTAAAAAATTATATCGAGCTACTGCAATTAATCGTTTTGAATACTCTACTATCTACATACACCATTTATGCCTTATTATATTCCTGAAAATGTTAATTTTTTAATAATAAATTCATTTTTCATTGTTAACACAAATTTTCGTTTTCATAATTTAAATTTTTCAATACAATTTTTTTGACAAATTTGTTATGAGTTTCTATTTTATTTTCATTTGAAATTTTATTGAAATGTTTGTTTATTTCCTCGATCATTTTTGAGTTATTTTGAAACTAGTCATAATATGTTAGCAAAAAGTTAACTTGATTTTTAGTTGACTCACAAAATCCTACAGGGTGGATGTTCATATTTATGTAGATAAATATATGTATATAAATATTAATATACAATATATGTACATTAGACCGACTCACAAAAAAAGGTGATGTTACCTAAAATATTTTGGTTTAAGTGTTGTCCGTTCGTGAGCTGAACAGTTTTCAAGAAAATATCCTATTTTATTTTATTTCACCCAGCTTTAAAAAATCTTTCTTTTGTTTTAAGATTGTTCCTAAAATATTTTTAGTCTATCGATGACCGTTCGTGAGCTGGACCGGTTGCAAAAAAGCCTCTTTTCAGTTATTTTATTAAATTTTACAGTTTCTTCTTAAACAAAAAAGTGTTGCGCAAAATTTAAAAAAAAAATAATATTTAAAATTAACGCTAGACTTACAATATTTTGGGAAAATAATGCAAGGTAAATTTTAAGAGGGGTAACAAAAACGCGTTTTTGCTTTTCATACAGAGTGAGTCGGTCTAATGTACATGCATATGTATATAAAAGTAATATAAACAATATTATTACCAATTTATCTTAACAAACATATATTAAAAACTTACAAAAAGTTTTAAAGTCACTGTGTACTTTAAAGCAAATTTTCCCTATTATGTTTTTCATAATCTAGCTATTATTTTATATTTAAAACAATCATTGTAATTAAAATTAAATTTTAATTCCAATTTTATCAATGCACTACAGTTCAGGCAACCATTTTCTTTGGCGAAAACTATTTATTTTGATGTCGCATTTTAACATAATTTTCAAACCAACTAAAGTTGTTTTTTTTTTATTAAAAAAATTAAAATGTAATTCGAAATACAGATTTTCTCAGAGGAATTTTTTTCAACTTGAACAAAGAAACAAATGACAAAAAATTAATATTGGAAATGAAAGACAAAATAAAGGAGTTTAATAATTATCGCAAGAATTTATGGTATAACTTCTTAAATCTTTAGATCACTAACTTCATATAAGCTTTTAAGAAAGTCCGAGCTCTTCCCAATATAAAACTGTAAAAAAGCTACTTGACAGTTGTTCCAACTGGTAATTTTTTGCGAAAACTGACTTTTTGTATTTTCTTAAAATATTCCAAAATTTTGCAAATATGAATAAATATTGGAGAATAAAAATTTAATGTTTGATTATCATTTATAACTTTAATATTGCATTTTTTAATTAATAACTCAAATTTAAGGTTTAAAATAATTATTTCATATTTACAATATTAGTAATAATTAGTTAACTTTCTTAAATGACCATAGTTGGTTGGCATAAACATATTTTTTGCACATGTAAGTTTTTAATATATGTTTGTTAAGATAAATTGGTAATAATATTGTTTATATTACTTTTATATACATATGCATGTACATTAGACCGACTCACTCTGTATGAAAAGCAAAAACGCGTTTTTGTTACCCCTCTTAAAATTTACCTTGCATTATTTTCCCAAAATATTGTAAGTCTAGCGTTAATTTTAAATATTATTTTTTTTTTAAATTTTGCGCAACACTTTTTTGTTTAAGAAGAAACTGTAAAATTTAATAAAATAACTGAAAAGAGGCTTTTTTGCAACCGGTCCAGCTCACGAACGGTCATCGATAGACTAAAAATATTTTAGGAACAATCTTAAAACAAAAGAAAGATTTTTTAAAGCTGGGTGAAATAAAATAAAATAGGATATTTTCTTGAAAACGGAAAACGGAAACGGACAACACTTAAACCAAAATATTTTAGGTAACATCACCTTTTTTTGTGAGTCGGTCTAATGTACATATATTGTATATTAATATTTATATACATATATTTATCTACATAAATATGAACATCCACCCTGTAGGATTTTGTGAGTCAACTAAAAATCAAGTTAACTTTTTGCTAACATATTATGACTAGTTTCAAAATAACTCAAAAATGATCGAGGAAATAAACAAACATTTCAATAAAATTTCAAATGAAAATAAAATAGAAACTCATAACAAATTTGTCAAAAAATTTGTATTGAAAAATTTAAATTATGAAAACGAAAATTTGTGTTAACAATGAAAAATGAATTTATTATTAAAAAATTAACATTTTCAGGAATATAATAAGGTGTATATAGATAGTAGAGTATTCAAAACGATTAATCGTCGTTCGGTTTTTTTGACGATTAATCGTTCGAATAAATGAATATTGTCAAATTTCAAATAACGAATAATCTGAATAATTTCTATCAATTAACCGATTAAGAAAAACTCACTATTTAGCAATAAAATTACTATGTATTTTCTAGAAATTTAATATTTTTATAATAATAAATAATAAATTTTCTTCTTTTCTTAATTTCTTAATCAATTTTCTATAATAAAGAAAATTTATTTGATGATTTTTGAAACGAAATCATGGAAATAATTATATCGCTTTTATTTATAAAACCAGTTTTTTTGGAAACATTGTTGTGTACTTAAGTATTTCTAATAAGTTTTCAGCAACAGTGATAGTTGCTGGAACGTATGAATTCTAGAACTCGTTGAAAATCTTAAAAACAGTAATGTATTTATATAAAAAAGCATTTCACATAAACAGGAATAATTTCTAGTATTTGATAAAAACTAAACAAAGAATTTAAGTGAAAGAAGTGAAAATAATATTTTTGTTTATAAACCGTGCAAAAGTTATTTTCAAACATGAAACTGTAGACCATTAGATAGACCATAGATAGAACGTACAGCTTTCATTTAATACCGATATTAGCATTATAAAATACATATAAATATTTTAAATATTCGTTTGTAGTCCTTTAAACTTTGAAATCCTTTTATAAGGACATATAAATCGGAGTACGCAAGTGGAATTTTCACATGCTTATCAACTTTTCCATGTGTGAATGCTTTTTTCAAAATTGTTACAGGGAAGAAAATTATTGTTAAAAGCAATAACAATATCTAGTTTCCATTAATTCGAATAACCGAATAATTTTTAATTATCCGATTATTAACCGGCTAACGTAAAACCTCAAATAAATGACCGTCGAAAAAACCGAATAAGACAAAAACCAGAACAATTTAATACCCTAATGCATTCTAATCAGTAATAATTAGTAAATAAGTAAAAAAATGTATAAAAATATAGGAAAATTGCTAACTCATCATTAGGTAATTTCTGGTTAGTTGAACTGATGTATTGTGAGTGAGTACTGACTCGTTCCTATGACATTACATTGAAAAACTGAATAGTATTTTATAAGTAAAATAGTTAGCTCTGACTCATTTGTGATTCACCATAAGTTTGTTTTAAGTTAACTCATAATCCTACTGGGTATGTATATGTGTATACAAATGTTTTCGTGTATTTAAATATTCTCAACCATTTATTTATTCGCTTGTTAAAAGTGTACATATGCGAATGAGTATTTTTATGTTACAAAATAATTTATTGCCCTTAAATACAACATACAGAATATTTAGTTATTTTTGTAGTACACACATACATTCATACAAAGTATAAATACATATAGTTTTTTGAAATAAATATATATCTTTTGTTGTACAAAGCAGAAAAATGTTTTTGTAACTTTGTGCATTTATAATCTGACATACTTAACTTTAGATGTCTTTACAAATATGTATAAACTTACATACAATTATTCGTATTGTACTTACATAATAAGTTATTTCATATGGTAAGAATGGTATTAATACAGACGTTAAAACATTTTTTTTATTTGTTACTTTAACAAAACGCACACAGGTTCCCTCAATGAATATTTGGAAATAACTATGGACTGAACTTTTAACTTGTCGAGTTTTTGAGAAGAAAAGATAATATTTTGTATGTCATGTTTTATATATACATAATTTGTTGTTACCGGAAATATAATTATATTAATATTTGGGTAGATGTAAAAGTAAATTAATAGTTTTTGCCGTAGGACCACTCCATTTCTCTTAAATAAATTTGTTAATATGAAGAAATGAAAGTCGATTTTATATAAAAGTCAGTTGTGAATTCAAAATAGGCTTTTTGCGTTCTAAGTTTGATGATTGCACCCGATATATTTTTTGGTCATTTATTTTATTAAAACTACTTATTTTTGTTAAATTTTATTAAAAATGAGTGTTCTTGAGCCGATATTACCCAATATCAAATCAAAAATTACACATTTTTGTATCATAGTAAAGTTCAAACCAGATAACTTTTCATTGTCCAACAATTGTTGATAATAGCAACATGATAATAATTTTTTAACAAATTTATCTAACTCTAAACCAAAGTCGCATCATTATAGTGCGGATTTATGACGCAATACCTAAACAATTAAGAATAAATAGAAAATTCAGAGAAGCAAATTTTTTTAAAGTGTGCCATACAGTGCAACGTTACCAAATTCACATTAGGTTGGTCATTAAATAAATGCTTTTAATTTTCCTGACCTAAACAAATGCTTAATTTACTCTATAAGAAAGTTTCTTCAATAAAAGTATAACAAGTAAGAGTGTACGAATTTTATTACAGACTTGGTCTGTGAATAATATTCAGATGTAAAAAAATATATCAATTGTTTATGGCTGATAGAGATCAATAAACTTAACATCCAGAACAAACATTTTGGGAAACGGTTTCATACAAAAAATTATTATTAATTTTAATTGGCGGGGCCTCCATAATATAAACTTTGTTCACCGGAACATGTATAAATGCTAAAAATCATATAAGATATTTATATAATACAAAAGCTTATTTGCTTGTTATATTTAGCGTAACAATGCAAGCGAAAAATATGAGCAACAAGCGTAACATATTTATGTATTTTCACCATAAATATTTGACACTTAACTGTATGTATTAGACATTTTTTGCACAACATAGCGTATACTTGTTTATAAATAAACTAACAAGTATACGCAGTGTATGCATTACAAACACATTTATTACAATAATGGAACCAGGGATGGCAAATTGGGACAATTCGATGTTCAAAAGTACCGTAATACTCCCAAGGCTTATTTGATTCTTTCAAGGTCCACGACTTCAGTATTCAGTTAGCATTAAATCGGTAGTAAATCTGTCTGTTAAAATAATATCCTACACCACTATAGTGGGGAGTTTGCTGATGTTTGTTGCACACAAAAATATTGGTCCTATATCCGCCTTAAAATATACTGATCGATTCAGAATCATTTTTTGAGTCGATTAAGGCACGTCCGCCCGGCTGGCTGTTCATGTAAACCTTGTACGCAATTTTCAAGATAAGTTGATGAAATTTGGACCAAGCATGTTCTTTGGCACAGGGATGAAGCCTATTGACCCTAGGGCCCAGACGCACTCCACTTCAAAAAATGCCTTAAATGTTTAAAATTGACTTATAACCAATTGTATCGCAATGAAACTCAACAAAACTAACTATTATTTAAAAATATATACTTTTCCCAAATTGAATGAGGAACGGCTCATGTTTGACCTATACTCCTATATAAGAAACTGAATTTAATTATTTTTTTCTGTTCGAATTTTTCTCCGACTTTAAATTCCGCCTAAGGGTAGAAAACAATGTCCAGGAAAAACTAATGACGTTGTTATGAGGGAAATGCCATTTTGAGTTGTCACCAACCTTCTCCATATAGCTGCCTCAATGTGCATCTTGTCGAAAAATATAACAAAAGATTAAGAATATGGGGTAAAAGTTTCTTTAAAATTTCAAATACTTTTGAAAAATGAAACCATATTCATAAAGAAAACCCTGGGAACATGAATCAAGTATATATATATTTTGTTTTTTACTAGTATGAGCCCAATATCAAAATAAACTGACATGAATAAAAATAATTCAACTATTTTTGATGTATATTTTCAAAATTTTAATTTAACAAAATAATTTAAGTTCATTACTATGAAATAATATGTTTATCCAAAATTCAAATCTTCGGTAGTTGTTGTCGACATTAGAGCTGTGTATGCTAAACCGTCTTCTAAGCATAAACACTTTAGAAATCGAAAGGATGAAGGTCAAAAACCAAAATGTATGTATATTAGAAGAGCAGATGTTGTGGATGACGAATATTAATAGATAATAGGGAAGACTGCAAATAAAAATATTTTAATTAGTTTTTTTGTTAAAAGCTTTAAATTTCAAAAATTATTTATCTACAACAGCTATACCGACCAATAATATAATATTACGGGTGACAGAGCAATTATTGTTATTGTCTTTTTTAAAGATTGTAATATATTTTCACTCTGACATTTCTAACGTTATATAAAACAAAATTGCATATTTTTCAATTATGTCAGTTTTGTAGTAAATGACCGATATTTACTTACCACAGTAGTATTTTATTGTTATCTTATATTTTAAGAAAATTCGAAATTACTTTACTTTTTATACCCACCATCAAAAATATGGGGGGTATATTGATTTTGTCATTTCGTGTGTAACGGCACGATTGCGTACACAAAGAGGAGGTAGTTTAAAAGGAGAATGTGCATATATACATCAAATCCGAAGAAATACACCTAGGCCTCTATTGGGCCTGTTATGCACTCCTTAATCAGTACCTCAGGTGGCAATCGAACACACCTCAGGTAGCAATCGAACACACCACCTCCAGTCTACCAGACTAGGACACTAGCTACTAACCTACCGGAGGCAACAATAAAGAGATATTTTCCCAAAATATAATTTATTAATGATTAAAATGTTTGATATTGAAAAAATTAAATGATAAAATCGATCAACGATTTCCCATATCCCTTATACAAATGTTCTTCCCGGAATTTTGTGTAAGAAATATCAAACATTCACAAATTCTTTGTTTATTAAGCAAATGTTACAAAATAAATAAATCAGTCCGAAATTAAATTCCCAAATATGGCAGACATAAGATCATAATTGGACCTTCAATCCGCCAACCGGCATAATTGACCTAAAGAATTACTGTAATGCTCATAACTGGCTTAAAATACGAATATAGCGTGAAATTTGTCTTTAATGCTAGCCAATATCTCTATATCCACACCTAATAAGGTGTCATGGTTAAAAATATGAGTATGGCGTAAGTTTTTTACAAGCCAAAATTTCTTACCAAATTTTATGTGGATTGATCCCCTTTAGAAAATTATTTTGAAGGCCATTATTGGCTTAAAAAAAATACACAAAATTTGAAGAAAAAGAATAACTTTCGCCATATTTACCAATATGTATCAAATTCTTCCTTTTCACTAACAATTAACACTTTTTTGTATAATACTTCACAAATTATTTATGTAAATTTATTTGATTTAATTAAAAAGGATCAAAAAGTTCCAAAAATACAATTCTGAGCCTGTGCTCTGCAAAAAAAAAGTGGAAATATAAGAGTCTTTCAGCCACCATCAGTGGTAACAGAGGGTTTACATATTCACTAAATATGTATATGTTTATCATTAACATTTAAATATATTAAACATAGATATTACTACATTCAAATATTTCAGTACAAAAAATTTTTTGGGGGAAAGTCCTTTCTAACGCATTAACTTTTAGCAAATTTGTATCAAAATGACTGATATTTTGAATACTATTTAGTTGATTTTATATATTAATCTTTGATACTTTGGTACAAATGGCTAAAAACCACATTTTCAACTGAGAATTAATTATCAAAAACACAAATTGAATTTTAAAGCTACGTTCACAATGCTGGAGTACTCCACTCTGCACTCCAGCAAAAAAATGTTAACTGTTCAAAATACAGAGTGGAAAATTTTCAAAACAATTTGTCAAATAATGTACATTTGTCAAAACAACAAAAATAAACAAAATATTTAAAATAATAAAAATTTATTAAAATTTATATTTTGGAAGAAGAATTTGGATTTTGGATGCTTTTCAAACAATATTTCGATCCAACAAGGACCTGCAACTTTTAGAATGCAATAATTTTATTCCTGGCAGCAAAATTTATGTGCATTTCCTATTAATTTAAAACGAAAAGTTGCATTCTTCAAATTGGAAGTTCGAAAATGTACAAAAAAAGTTTTCCAACTTCGAAACCTGATTATCTGAAATATTATATACATAGATGGATCAAACCTATTAATATACCATCAAGTTTTTAAACGTTACAACCTATTTTTCTATATTTTGTTTGAGTTTTTTTATGATTTCTCCTCACTCTATTTTTGATTAATCCCTTCCAATTCCTCTGCAATCACCCATACCCTTTCATGAACAGTTTACCGTTAATAATGTCGATCCTATCCAGCACTTATCCTTTGTAACCTGTCTCTTCTAAATAGTGTTCAACAGCCTATTTTGGAAAAGATGAGGTTTTTAGAAATAACACAATTTTTGTTGATAGAGAAATTAAAAATATATTTATAAAAGCACTGAAAGTATCTCGTTTTATTTAAAAATTATATCACAGATAAATTGCTGAAAAAAGTGTCAATAAATTAACCAAAGCTTGCATATTAAGTTCTAAGAAAAGTTTACATGTGATGATTGAGTATTTAATATATAATTTTTTGTTCAGTATACATGCTTAATACGGGAAATGCTTTTAATAACATAAATATTGCGCTTTTCCTTATGTTTATATTCTACACCATTGTCTGACATATAGACATACCAACATTAAATTCTTTTGCATTGGTTTATATTTGTTTATTGAAATCATTTAATCGAGGATCAAAACTAGGATTTATTTATGTATATCATAGCTATACGAGTCACAAAAAAATACTTACAATCATTCTCAAAATACAAAAGTCATGTGAAAAAGTTTTAAATAATCGTTGTTTTAATGAAAGCTTAAGGAATTTTAAAAACGACCATTTAAATTGTAAACGTCAGTACCTCTGAATGCACCTTATAGAATTTGCAATCATTTCTCGCTGGGAAATTTTCATTATTCACAATTGTATTCATCTTATAAAGTACTTACACATACAAATGTGCATACGTACAGTTATGGACAAAACGCTAAGATTTTTCTGCATAATATCTCTGACAAATCTGCTGGAACATATTTGTTGAACATTTTTTAATCTAACTAATAATTTTGCTTGCCAGTGTTTGTTTAAATAAATATTTTTATTGCTTGCTTTTATAGTTGTTGATTTTCTAGTTTTGTTTGTGTGTAATTGACAAAACACGACAAGAACCTTCAACTACAACATGGCAATAGCAAAATAAAATATAATGAAAAATCTCAAAGATGAAGTAATTCTTTTGTGGGAACATTTTAAAAAATGTTAACATTGTTAAATTAAAATGTTGGTACGACATTTAATCAAATAAATGGTGAGAAAAACAAAAAAGAAAATTGTATAACCTAAATAAACAAAACATAAAAACGACAAATTATTAACTTTTATGCATTTAATTTTTTTCTTCTTTAAAATAAATGCAATTTAATTTAATCTTAAAAATAAATGCAATTTTATCCAAAGAAAAATGGAAGATATGTACATACGAGGGTTGTCATTCGAATAAAAATTATTCGATTAATCGAGGAATAGATTTTGTTTTTCATTGAATGAATAAAAAAACTTGCAATTTTGAATAAAGAATATTTAGAACAATTTTTGTCGAATAATCGAATATTCGAATAATTTTTGAATGTTGCTTTTTACAAATATTTTATAATACATAGCATTGAAGTTATGGTGATATTTTGCAAAATATGCTGTTGAATATTTTACTGTTACTAAAAATTTTAATTTTGCATTTTTAAAAATTGAATGGTTCTAGTTTTAGAAGTGGTTGTCTTAATTTTTTAATGTTTGCAATATGTGAAACTGTTACACATTAAGTAATCTTGTTCTTTCTGTCTGTCTTTTCACATGAAAGACAACAATTTCGAAATATACTAACCCCTGTTTTTAGCTTTACAGACAAGAACTGACAGACTAGGATCAAAGTTGGGCAATTTGGTCATACAGGATTTTATTCAAATGAGTGTACATTTTCACTCATTGGTCTAAGCAAAAATTTTCCAAAGTAGTTTAGATAGCTAGTTCTTTATTGTTTCCAAAGTTGTTTATATGTATTTTTTTCAAAATAGTCCTTTTTTGTTTAACACAATGAATAAGTTTTTTTTTCAAAATAGACATTTTTGTTAATTTTTTCTCAAATTACCTGATCAAAAAGTTCAACAACGTCAATTTTGAAAAACGGGGAAAAATTAAGTGACAAATATTAAAAAAACTTACTCTTGAGACAAAAATAATTTTATTGATAGATAGAATTTGAAACAATTAAGAAATAGCTATGAGTGAAAAGTTCCACCCTTTTAAATAAAACCCTGTATAAGCAAATTGTCCAACTTTGACTCCTTCTAAGACCTGCAGGTTTTCACCTATAGAGCAGAAAATTTGTTTCTGGCCTACTATCGAACAGTACTAACCTCCGTGCGAATCGCAAAAACATCGGAAAACTCTCTCTGTACCAATTTGGAATGTTGTTTTTTATATTATAAAACCATAATTTGTAATATACGTTCTTGAATAAAACAAGTGTAAAAATTTTTAAATTAGCACACATCAGATACACACAACATTCCTTAACGTGAAAAATTTTAATAACCTTAAAAAGGTCCTTTTTGTCATTTGACCTATATTACAAAATAGTGACACCAGGACAAACCTTTTGGGAATCAGTATCCTAGAATAAACCAAGCTTTCATAATGTATAATGTATGCATGCATATACTTTTGTTGGCATTTTAATCGACTTGAATGCTTTGACACATTTAAATTGCACACACTTATCATTTAGATTTTCAACAATCTGTTATCCTCGAATACTCATACGCAAATATCAATGCAGATTTTTCAACGTCTTTTTTCATTATATATACAAATATACATTCATATGTGCTGTTTTCTCTGGAATGACTGAAGTTATTCTAAATATGAATTCAAGTGTGCACAACAATCATGATATATTTGTTAGAAACTTATTTTCAAATATACGTGCATCCATAAATAAGTATTTGTATATTTATGAATTCAAATAAAAATAGTTCTTGCTCGTATTTTGTCCCTTGGTGTTGCATGTTTTTGAAGAAATAATAAGATAGATAGAATCAACTTTCACTACTTCATGACTTGTGTATCCCCGAATGTATTGTTGAGGTTTTATTATATGGTGCATTCATAATGTGACCAGATAGAACACATTTAAGGTTTTTGATATTATAGTAAAGTTTACCAAATCTACTACTAAGGTAGATGTCGGAATTCTAATGAAACTTGTTATAATTAAATTTTTGGAACTCTACTTAAGTTATTCTGTAAATTAATTCCGTTAATCATTTACTTGGAAATGTTGGTATTTAATAAATATTTCGATTGTATATTTTATGATATTATTTTATGTTATTCCAGATATAATATCTCTTATGAGGTAGTTGCATTTAATTTTGGCGTCGTGAAATAACATCTCACGAAGAAACTCCTTAAAACAAACATGAAATAACTCCCTACAATTATTATTCAAATGTCTTGGCATTCACAATATTTTTTCCCTCTGGTATAAATAAAAAATCCACTTATCGATTTTGAAAATTTTATCTACAATAGCTTTTTCAGATTAACACTATGTTACATATGAGAGATGCCAAACAAGTTATTGCAAGTTCGTCAATTTCTATCTATCTATGAAAAATATGAATTATCTAAAAGTTTTCAAGATATAAGAAATTTTGTATTTAATCATAATCCTGATAATAACAATAAGATTTTTAAATGATTTTTCTTGTCTAGGTTTACTCTTAATTTTGTGGATCAGGATTGCTTACATGTTTCTTTATGTACTATAAATTTATGTACTATAAATATTGTACATTTTATAATAGTGTTTGAAATTTAAAACATTTTTTGTAAACCACTGATTCAGCTAGACATTTTTCTGGTCACGTTATGTATAGACCAGCTAACGACCCTTGTTCATTTTAGACCAATGCGCATACAATACATTATTTTATTGTCATCATTCAACATTTTAACTGCATCACATACCGAATGTATTCATTCAACTAAACAACATTTAAACAGAATAGGGTTTCTTACTTCTCCTTTTTATTTAATCTGGATATTCAACATTTGATTCACACAAAATAAATAAATGTAAATAAATCTCATATATGCAAGTACTATTTAGTGTAGAGGGTATATTCTTAAAATAATTGGATTGGTATAAATATGGGACTAATCTGATTTTATTCCTTCTGTGAAAGTGGGGTTTATTGACGTCCAAAGAAAAAAAATAATAAAATTTTTTAAATTGAAGGTATATTTTTCGTACTGAAATTTTTTGAATAAAACCAATTTTATTTTGGAGTTAATTGATAAACTCGTGTAATTTTTTTATGTTGACTTTATTATTATCAAATTAGTTACATTTTATAATTCTTCAATTTCCATTTCTAATAATTTCCAATAAAGAACAATAAAGAACTTTTGGAGAATGCCTTCAGATGTAGTGAATTGGGAATTATATAAAAAGGACATCCCTTCTATGGCAAGCCTGTATCAAAATCATAACTTCTTCAGGTCTTTTTCAGTATTTCCATAGAGTGAATTCCACTTTTTTGGAAGTTCTTTTTTTATGCTGGAATATGATACGCAATGGATGTAGGTTTATGATGAAAAAAAACTGTATTAACGATTTGCTGAAAATTAAGCTTTATCCCTAAACGGAATGACCTGTTAGAACATTTTGTAATCTAAATATACTGCAGAAGTGTCCATAGTTATTTATTATTATTATTTTTTGTACATAGTATATGTTTTATAAAGATCCCCCTAAAGGAATCATGTTGATTGCTTTTTTTTTGATACTCTTAGTTTTCTAAATAAATATGCAATCAAAGAAAAAACCAAATAGGGGAACAATACTTATTACGATTTAACAAAAGACAAGTTTCTTATTCCAATATATGTATATGGTTTATTGTGACTTAAAATGTGATATGGCGTAACAACACTTCTAAAAATTTTACAGGGGTGCCAATATTAATAGACACATTTGAATACCGCCAGATACTATAAATTAGTTAGGTTGTATTTTAATACTTCCTTTAGAAGGATTTGAATTTAATTCGAATAAAGTCGATGTTTTTGACAATAGAGTTCTAAACATTTTTAATCAAGAAGTATATTTTAAATTATTGGTTGTTGCGTTCACTTGATATTCAAATAAAGTTACTCTTATAGAAATTTGTCAATTAAAATTTTGTAATACATACATAGATACATGTTTACTTATGTATATATATGTACATTAGTAAGCATATATGAAAATATATTTTTTCTTTCCAAATATCATCATCGATTAATTGGCTTTAAATGTAGTTTTCTGCTAATAAATATAATAAAAAAGGTTATTGTTTTAGAACCACTAACAATAAGGAATGAATTGCAATATTTAACAAGTTAAGGATATTCGGTCTCGCCGAATCTTAAGCACGCTTCTAAAATATAAAATTTGTAAAATTTTAAGGATCGTTTAAAATATCAATTTACATTGCAGACCTAACAAATCGTTAGCTTTCAATATATTTTAATGCAGAATGATAGTATAACTTGAAATACACATGTTACAATAAAAAATTTCCTAATTTTCACATTAAACATGTACTTTTGCTGTGCTAAGGACTATATACCCTACAACATTATTGTCGCTGATGTTTGTAACACCCAAAAATATTGGTCCGAGACAATATATTGGTCCTTAAAGTATACCAATCGGCTCAAAATCATTTTCTGAGTCGATTTAGCAATCTTGTGCTTACGCCACAGGTCGCAATTTTCAAGATATTTTGATGAAATTTGGCTGATATGTTGTCTGATATGTTTGTTCATAACAAATTTTCTAATATTTTTACATAATTAAAACGAATCAAAATTTTATAAGGATTCAAAATATATATACTTTGTTTGGTCTCTGATAAATATTTATTTTTATTATACGCGAAATGACAAACCTATATATACTATCTAATGCCACTGATAGTGGTGGAGGGTATACAATGAATGCATGTAAGTACATGATAACTTTTCAGACATAATAGTGCGATACACACTCTATAAACTGAATAAATATCATTCGTATCTGTATTTACTAGGATATAAACATTGTATTTATCGAGAATATGTGAATATTAGGGAAGCATTTGCAAATGAAATCATCTAGATTTAAAACAAATTATTTTTGAAAAGTAAAATCTTTGGGTTGTAATAAAATTTTAAATTGTTAAAATTTGATGCACCCTTTTGCTTTTATACATATGTATGTACATTTGATTATTTGTTGAATCTACTATGTTTACTACGTGCTATTGTTGAGTGTTAGTTTTACAAGGATTTTTAGTAATATATTTATATGTATGTCAGTATGTACTATATGGTAAGAGAAAATATGAGTGCATCAACTAGTTGAAAAATTGTTTTTAATATTGGCAAAGAAAAACTTTGAAAAGCAATGAAGCTTTAGGATTTTTCCTCTATATTTAAAATAAATATATTGTTTAAATTGTAATTAAAACTCAGATGAATATACATTTTATTCATATAAAAATGATACACGCAGAGAAGGGATAAGTTGTGGTAACCATAATCTAAGAGTAGCATATTATGGTTAGTATAAGGGTTAAAGTTAAAACATATTTAGATAATTTTAAGTACTATAAAGAATCATATTATGTTTATATATTGTCCTAATATTTTCTCATATTATTGTTCTATTATAGTGTTAAGTAACAATAGTATGGTTTGCAGTAACCATATTATGGTTTCAAGTAACCATATTTGTCTCAAATTCTGAAAACCTACTTTAAAAATATATCATCGAGATTTTTTTCATTGGAGTTTTTTTTTTCAATACAAACTATATATCAATTATATTAATATTGCAAAGTTTACTTATTACCTAAATAAGATATTAATACAAATTTGATACAAATATTACATTTGTATGCAGAAATGTTACCGTAAAACTATTAAATGACTCATTACTTAGTTAGGATATTTATAAAAAATATGGCCTAAATGTTACTGTTATAAACAGAAATGTTACCGCATATTTGGTCATAGCTTCCATATATAGGTCTCCTCCCGAAAATCACTTCAACGCCCACAACTTATTACCTAATTAAAATATTTATACGAAATTTGGCACAGAAATTACTTTTGTATACAGAACTATTACCGTAACATGTTTTCCCATCGGTTCACAATTGGTCAAAGCACCCATACTATGTCCCCTAGCGAAAATCACTTAAACACATATAACTCATTACTAAATTAAGATATTTATAAAAAATGTTAAAATGTGTTTAACGATCATCTATAATTGTTCTAAACTCCCATACAAGAATCACTTTACGAACATTCACCATTATTAAAATATAAAAAAAGTGTTTGTAATGTTCTATAAATTTTTCATTTGTAAGAGATTGAAGCTATTTAAAATTTGGGGTTGCTCTATTCAAAGACTTGAAGAAACTTATTTTACAAATATTTAATCAATTACAAAACTATTAACATAAAAGTAGCTGGTGGAGGGTATTTAGTAAAACACTCAATTTTTTTGTGTGTAATAAATGTAAAAGACGTATGTATGCTTTAAATAAAAAGGAAGACGGACGAATATTTCTAGAATTTAACAAGTAAGAGTGTTATATTCGGCTATGCCGAATCTTTTATACCCACCATCAAATCACTATTATATAAATGAATTTTGATATTTTGAATATTTTATTATTATAT
>NC_060953.1:20121890-20149963 GCF_022045245.1 Lucilia cuprina | reverse complement strand
TTTTTACTAGCCAAAACCTCTCTATGAAATTTTATGTGGATCGGTCCATATTTGACCCTACCCCCCATATAAGGTCCCCTTCAGAAAATGACTTTAACGCTCATTACTGGATTAAAAATGGGAATATAGCGATGAAATTCGACACACATAAGTTTTATGCAAGTCAATATCTCCCAACCAAATTGTGTGTATATCGGTCCATAATTGACCCTACCCCCCATATAAGGTCTCCTTCAGAAAATAAGTTTAACGCTCATTACTCTCTTAAAAATAAAAGTATAGCGATGAAATTTTACATAAGTAAGTTTCTTACTAGCCAAAACCTCTCTTACTAGCCAAAACCTCTCTATGAAATTTTATGTGGATCGGTCCATAATTGACCCTACCCCCCATATAAGGTCCCTTCAGAATATGACTTTAACGCTCATTACTCGCTTAAAAATACAAGTATAGCGATGAAATTTGACATAAGTAAGTTTCTTACTGGCCAAAACATTTCTATGAAATTTTATGTGGATCGGTCCATAATTGACCCTACCCCCATATAAGGTCCCCTTCAAAAAATGACTTTAACGCTCATTACTGGCTTAAACAACCGAATATAGCGATGAAATTTGATGTAAGGAAGTATATTACCAGCCAAAAATCTTAATGAAATTGTATGTGGATCGGTCCATAATTGACCCTGCCCCTCATATAAAGACCCTCCATAAAATTACTATAACGCTCATTACTTGCTTAAAAATACGACTAAAGCGATGAAATTTAACAGAAGTAAGTTTTATACTAGCCAAAATCTCTTTACCAAATTTCCCAGAAATAAGTTTTATACTAGGCAATATCTCTCTACTAAATTTTAAGTGGATCGGTCCATAGTTGACCCTTCCTTCATGTGGATCGGTTCACAAATATAAATTCAATATTCGTAAAAATACGAATATAGCGAAGAAATTTGACATAAGTATGCATCTTAGGAACCAAAACCTTTCCACCAAATTTTATGTGGATCGGTCTATAATTGACCCTACCCCCCATATGTGGATCGAGCCTTAATTGACCTACCCCCATATAATGTCCCCATCAAAAAAACGTGCAAAACAATAAAAAACGTGTAAAGCGATCGCTTTACCAAATTTTATGTGGAACAGGCCTTAATTGACCCTAACCTCAACATAAGGTCCCCTTCAGAAAATGCTTTAAGGCCATTACTGGCTTAAAAATACGAGTATAGTAATAAAATTCGACTCAATTAAGTTTCTTGCCAGTCAAAAACTCTTAACTTAATTTTATGTGGATCGAGCCTTAATTGACCTACCCCCATATAATATCCCATCAAAAAAACGAGTAAAGCAATAAAAAACGAGTAAACCGATGAAATTCGATATAAACCTGACCTGTAGTAACCAAAATCGTTCTACAAAATTTTACGGAGATCGGTCTATAATTGGCGCTACCCCATATAAGGTCCCTTCAATAAATGACTTTAAAGATCAGTACTGGCTTAAAAATACTAGTAGATTTATGAAATTCGACATAAACTAGTTTCGTGTAAGCTAATATCTCTATCTCTTTTATAGGAACCGAAATCTTTCTATCATTTTTTATGAGGATCAGTCCCCCATATAAATTCCGCCCCAGAAAATGACGCGAAAAATACGAATACCGCAATGCAACTCGACATAAAACAATTTTGATTTAAACTCTCACTACCATATTTTATGACTTTAATGCTCCTTAATGGCTTCAAAATACAAGTAGATCGATGAAATTTTAAACAAATAAGGAACTGAAATCTTCCAAGACTTTTATGAGAATTGGTCCATATATGTATGTATAAATACCCCTACTCGCTATAAAAATTAGCACTGTCAATAGTAAAACCCCCATCAATGGACCTCTTTCAAATGTTACCCTGATGTTCTTATTAATATCGATATATAATAATAAAATATTCAAAATATCAAAGTTAATTTATAGTGATTTGATGGTGGGTATAAAAGATTCGGCATAGCCGAATATAACACTCTTACTTGTTTTAAATTTTTTTTTGCGCATAAAAATTCTTGCCCTGATGATTAGCTATTTCTGGGGATTATTAAACATTTTTTTCTAACTTTTCCGTCGAAATAGATAATCATCAAAAATGATAGACATGTCAAAAGACTGAAATATAATTTATAATCACAATTTTTTTTTAATAATAATATTCGTACCATTTGTACGTTAATGGCTTTTGAACGTATATTCTAGGAGACATACTTTTGTTTACAATTTCTTATTACATTGTTTTCAAAATTAGAGTGTGCTCGAAAAAAAGAATTATTAAGTGTTTGGGAATAAAAGTGAAATGTCGTTCTAAATTACATGCTTTTTTTCTTGTCATTTAATAAATTTCTGTTCCACATTTATTTGCAATGTGGCGAGTGCACGCCGTAGATCAGAAATAAGTTGAAAGCATGAAAACACTAAAATGCATACTTTTAAAATAGATATGGGCTTTAATGTATTGCACGTAGCATGCCAAGCCAAACCACAGTCTCTCGCACTGCCTGTATGTACTTTGACTGCACATCCAAATCAACTACACAAGATAAATGTGAAAAAATGAGAATAAAACAGTAGAATAAAACAACAAATTTTTTTGTGTATGTACGTACAATCGAAGTAATTCATCATTTCCGACCATTGTCTAAACTTACATACATATGTATGTAATTTGTATAGATACATTAGGGGGTTTTTATGAAAAGTTATATTTTAAGATCTATAATAAGAAACTATGTTTCAACAGCTTTAAAGTAAAAGAATATTCATACCAGATATAAATTAGTACTTTCTAGTATTTTTTCTCCTTAAAGTATACCATTAAATATAAAGTCAAATATAATTTCTAAAGTTACATTTATTTATGCATGTTTGTGCGAATAATTTTGACAAGTAAAAGTGCAAAATTTTTATTTTAGTTAAATAAATATATGAACAGAAATATGAAAACAGAATTAGAACTACACTAGTTGACAAATTATATTTTTGTTTGCTAATGAAATTAAACATACATATGTATATATATATTATATTTCTGAATAAGGCGATTGTTCACAATTTAATTGTTCAGAATTTATGGAATATTCATGTCCATAAATTGTGAACAATAGCGAACGGATTTATTAAATGCGCAATGTGTTTGTGCAAGTTTGCCAGTCAAAATAGTCGCTCAAACTTATAAGGGTTGTGCAAATCAATTCCATACAAGTCAATTGCTGGAATGGAAACATGCACATTTTTCGTTTCATTTAAACGTTCAAAACCTCGTAAACTGTGAAACCTGAAACCATTCTAGCAATTGACTTGTATGGAAATTCATTTGCACAATTCTTATAAGTATGTATACCCGCCATCAAACTGTATGCTGCAAAAGGGATGCTCTCGCTCTCCTATAAACTTTTGGAAGATTTTTTTGATTCCAAATTCATGGCTGAAATTCGTCTTAAAATACTGTAAAGATATTTTGACTCGTATGGAACATACTAATGTCGAATATAGGGTAAAATTATTAACCGATCCTCATTCAATTTGGTAGACAACTTTAGCCCTTTATTTATTTTTATTCGAGCTTCAAACAGACTGATATACGGACAGTCATGGCCAGATCTTAATCAGAATCAGATCAGAATAAGAACACGGCACAAATTACGGATCTTAATTTATCCCTCATAATCTATTTTTATATATCATATAAATATTTTTCCAAAAACTCTTTGAATTTTGAGTGATAAGCATGACATCTATTTACAAAGCTTTAAGATTATTTATATTAGATGTTTCTAAAAAATTTACACTTTTTTATAATTTTCCTACATTTTTTAAATATTAATTCTGGACTAAAATTTCATAACATATCAAGAGCGAAATCGTTGTAAACTAGTGTCATTATAGATATCATAATACTTTTAAAATACTAGTCACAAAATTCAAATTCAAACTGGTTAAGTTCGTTAAAAATTAATAAAGTTTTACGAAAGAAATTTAGGTCTCATTAAAGCATAAAGGATTTTTTCCAAAATTTTGATTTTTATGTTCACGTTTACGAAATGAAACGTTTAATTGAAAATTAAATAATTATATAATTAATTGTTCTTATGTAAAACAGTATACATTTTTTACTAAAACTTCTTGAAATTCTCTTAATTAAAAAATCATACTCCCTAATGTAAGCATGTATGTATGTATACTGCCCTCGTTTTTGGAATGACTGTCTATTCTACCGGCTGTCTATCTGTCTGACAAGATATGTATGTATATGTGGTTTAACAGCAGGAATAGGAGATGGGGAAAATAAATCTGAATTGTAGGAGTGAAGGATATTAAAAATTGTCTGTTATACATTGTATGGCATATTCATGTTCTGTGTATGTGTGTATGAGTAGTATTAAACTTACCTTAAAATGTAAAATATTTATGTATATTTATTCCCAAAAGTGGCTGTAATATAATCCAGATTTATTGTGTGTCGAGATGCTGTTGGCTTGATGCACGTTAGGCCGAAGGCTATAAGAGTATTACCCAGCTTTTTTTCTATTGTTTATGTTGTTATTATTATTGCTATTGTTATTGCCTGGGCCAAAAGCTATGGCCAACGCACACAGACATACGTTTGTAACTATGTGCAATTGCAATTTCAACACATACACACTCACTCTCATGCAAATTTGAAATTGTGTAGAGTTTAAACCGTCGACACATATGCAGATCCACTATCTAACAGAGGAAAACAAACACAGACATTAAAACACTTTTATTGCCGAGTATTTACAATTATTTTATTTGCCAAAGCAATTACAACAATATTAACCCCACAGAAGGATTAGGAGCGATGCAACTCCTCATCCATATGCTAGAACTAAAGACATGTACAAACGACCACCAACAGACCGACCGACAATTATACGACTCAATGTACGACCGACCGATAGATAGATTGATGATGCTATAGAACAACTAAAAAACTGCAACAGCAAGGACTTACAGTAATTGCAGTAGTTGTTCTAGTGGTAGTAGAGAAATTGTTGTAGCAGTATTAGTGTAGCAGCTATCATAGAAGTCATAGTCATGCTTACTCTAAACTCCAAAACCACAGATTTATTTGATTTTCTTCTCAACAAATACAATTTATTCATACACTCGTGCATACACAAGGAGATTTTAATTTGTTTTATACACAAACATTTACGAGACAGACACTCACATTCTGTAGCTATACGAGTAATTTTAAATATGAGATTCTTTTATTATATCAACGTTACAAATTCTGAAAAATTAAAATTACTACTGACTCCCTCGCCCGATGGTATTATTTATAAATAACAATATTGATTACATTACAATTGCATGATTCAGTCTGTCAGTCAGTCTGTGTGCAAGTGTACGAGTATTTTTGCTCCCATCTGCTCTTTTCACTCACAAACTCACTTATTTACTCTTTGGTTAGTTGTACCTTTTAGTGCATGTATGCATCGACAGGCAAAAAGAATGACACCGATTGTGTATAGTGGGAAACGGAAGTACCCCAAATAAAATGTATAATTTGCGAAAATAGAAGCAAACTACGAAAATGCCTCTAATTTAAAATACCCGCGAGAGAACAAACGGTTGTGCATTTTTATTTCATTTTACATAAACATTCGATGGATGGATGTATGGATGGCTTTCGACAGGAGCTGTTTGTTTTTATTTGTTTTTTCTCTTTAGGTTTCACAAGGAACATTCGAACAAACACGTTTAATGATGCACGCAAAAAGAAAACAAAACAATTTGCAACCTGTTCAAAGAACATCAACAAACATCAATGGCTTCCGACGGATACCATGCGACTCAAAACTAAGACAGTAACTGAATTCACTTTCTGCAGTACCTGGATTAGGTCACCTCCAATGGAACTGTGTGTCTGTCTGTGTGTGTGAAACATGTTATTGTTGTTGTTTCCTTTTCCATTTATTCCTTTTAACGTCAACTGTAAGTTTAACAGGAGACACTGAAGCGGAACAACATTGTATGTAATATGTATTCGCTCACTTACTCACACAATAGGAAATTTATTACAACACAATTGTATTGGCTACACAAGCGGACAGTGTGTGTTGCTGGAGAATGTTTCATTGCCTCTTTGTTCCCGCACAAACATTTTTAAATTCTCACGGCTGCTATGTTGCCACATACATATGAATTGGTGATAAATTTAAAGGATACTGTTCATTTTAAATTTCACAGGTTATAATCGATTTGAAAAATTGTGTTTCCTCCCCAGTTATAGAATCATATGCTTAAAAGTACTAGATAAGGTTTGATTTGCAGAAACAAATAAACAATAAACACTGAAAATAATCCAAGCCTTGTATACACGAAATACTATGTCATACATTGTACGAAATGCTTATTCAGATCTTAGTTAAAAAGATAGGTATAGCTAGATAACCATCTGGGTAAAATATACAACTTGAATGTGAATTGAACAAATGTATGATTAAACTTATATAATTTTGTACGGGTACAAGTATATCTTAAGATATTGTAAACCGGATAAGGAGAAACTATTTCATATTTTGGCTAATATTTGCAAATATATTTAATTTAGAGTATAAAACGCTTAAGGAAATGTCAAAACCGAACGAAAAATCTTTCAAGTGCTTATGAACATCCGAAGAAACTTTTAGGTGGCTATAATGTAATTCAGTGCTCAAGTACAAACAACTTAAGCCCATTTGCATATTTATGTGCAAATGGGGTACACTTGAACCCAACTGGGTTCTTTGGAACCAGTTTGTTAGTTCTAATATTCATAAAAAGTCGCCATAATTGGTGGTTTTGCTCTTTTGTAATACTCCTTCAAGTGAAAATTACTACTCAATTAGTATTTTTATGCGGTTTTATTTCTAAAGATACCAAAAAATAAAATAAAAAATTTTTGCAAACAATTCAATATGAAAGTTTGAAGAAATTCTGGTTCTATTCGTATCACCAAGGTCGACATCATTGATTTATTGTGTCCAAAATTCCATTTAGGTACATATTTCCATTTCGTTATAAAAACATTTGCCGTACGATAAAACAAATATTAAACTTATTGCAGTTTTTAAATTTAATAGACGTGCTTGCACTATCCCTTTTCATTTGAAGGGTTATGTATGAAAATATCGTTTTTATGCAAAATGTTTCAAAATTATATTTTAATAACTTAAATTTTTTCCAACACATGTCAAATAACTTCATTTAACTTTCATTTAATTCGGTTATTGGGCAAATATATGGACTTATAAATTTTGATAGATGAATTTACGTCTACTTCAAAATCATTTTTGTAGATTTTAAACGTTTTATTAGTAATTACACGTTAATTTTGATCTTCAAGTCTTTTTCTTAGGGGGAGTTTATGTAGGGGCTAGGGTCAAATGTTGTCATTCATTGTTCTAAAAATTAATTTTTGATGTTTTTTGTTGACATTATAAAACATTAAACGTAATTATGAGCCTAAAAGCCCGATTCGGGGGGTACGGTTTTATGGGGGCTAGGAGAAATAATGGACCGATTTCAACCATTTTCAATAGTGTTCATCCTTGAACCAAAAAAGAGTATGTGCCAAATTTCATCAAATTATCTTGAAAATTGCGACCTGTAGCGTGCGCACAAGGTTTACATGGACACATAGACAGACGGACGGACGGACATAGCGGGTCTAGAACCAATATTTTTGGATGTTACTATAGTAACATCCTACAAGATATAGGACTATAGTGGTGTAGAATATAATTAATGTATGTTTGTACCTTATAGAAGGCTATACTACTGAGCCGATCTTCTTGAAATTTTTACTGTGTGTTCCCCTATATCTGGATAAAACAAAAGGCTACTGTTTGTTTTGAAATTTTGAGTGGGCGAGATACCACGCCCATATGAAGAAAAATCCGTATATTTGATATAATATAACACTTAGAGTCCTAAAATATTTTCGGAGCCACTTTAGTGTCAATATTATTATTTGGAGAAAAAGTGGGCGTGGTAACTCCCATATAAATTAAATACAAAAATTCCTTAACCTTGAAAACTATTACAGAAATAAATTGGCGGACAACCCATGAGGTGAACCACCCCCCCATATTAATAATATACAAAAATTTGTATATCTGGGAAACTAATAGAGCTAAAATATGCAAATTTTAATTGCAGAAATTTGATATTCATGTGAACATTTAGAAAATAACAGGCGGACAATCATGGGGGCTTGGAGCCCCTATATGAATTAAAGAGAAAAAATCGTATATCTGAGAAACTATTGGAGCTACAATATGCAAATTTTAATTGAAGAACTTTGATATTCATGTGAACATTCAGGCGCTCCCAGATGAATTAAATAAAAATATCGTTCATCTGGAAAACTAATAGAACAAGATTCTTCAAATTTTTTCTGAATATTTTGGAGAAAAAGTATTGTGAATTAAAAAAAATTCGTTTATCTGAGAAACTATTAGAGCTAAAATCTGTAAATTGTACATGAAAAACTTAGACATTTATATGAACATTTAGAGAGTAACTGGTGGTCTTTAAATGGGGACTTGGCACCGCCTATATGAATTAAATACAAATTTCGTTTAACTGAGAAACTATTAGGATTTTTTATAATTTTTCATCGATTACATTAAAATCTTAAGAAACATTCGAAAAAATTTGTGAATTATAACAAATTATATATATAGAGAACTATTATAGTTAGAATCTTCAAAATTATTAAGTGGGTTTTTTAATTATTTTGCTTTTAGGGTAGCAAAGCACACTGGGTATAGCTTGTATGTTATAATTTCTGAATATATATACTTTATGGGGTCTTAGAGCAATATTTCGATGTGTTACACACGGAATGACAAAATCAATATACCCCCATCTTTTTTGATGGTGGGTATAAAAATATATGTATATACATAGCTCCACGACACTATTTGTACGTGTTACTATGGAATGACTAAATCAATATACCTCCATCTGTTTTGATGTCGGTTATAAAATAATTGTTTAAAAAGCATGATTGTGTCAGGAGTTATTGCATTTTAATTACATTTTTTTACGATTTCTTGCTGTTTTTTATACCATACACCACTTCAGTGGGGAGGGTATATTGGGTTTGTGCTGATGTTTGTAACGAACAATAATATTGGTCCTATACCCACATTAAAGTATATTAATCGGCTCAGAATCATTTTCTGAGTCGATTTAGCTATGTCCGTCCGTCCATGTAAACCTTGTAATCAAACTACAGGCCGATCTTCTATTGTCCCAGCGACAAACCCTATTGAAAATGGTTAAGATCGGACCATTATTTCACCTGGCCCACATACAACTGTACCCCCGAATAGGGCTTCTAAACATTGTAATGAAACTATAGGTCGCCATTTTGGAGATAATTCAATGAAATTATGCACATGATCTTCTATTATACCGTAGACGAAGCCTATTGAAAATGATTAACATCGGTCCATTATTTCATCTAGCCCCCATAAAACTGAACCCCCGAATAGAGCTTGTAAAACTTGTAATCAACTAAAGGTCGCAATTTTTAGATAATTCAATGAAATTTAATCTTTTATGGTACTGTAGACGAAGCCTATTGAAAATAGTTAACACGGGTCCATTATTTCACCTAGTAACCATACAACTGAACCCGCCAAATAGGGGTTTTAAATTCATAATTATGTTTAATATACTATACTATATCTATACAAGTCTTGATAACCCTGATGAACTTTATAATTATAAGGCCTCATTTGACCCTAGCCCCCTAAAAACCCTCATCAAAATTTTACTTAAATATCCACAGTTTTACTAAACTGTAAATTGCTTCAGTATATCTGAGCCAAGGTACAATTCAGTTAAAATGCTTTATTATGAAAACTAAATCACATTTTATTCGTATACAGGTGTAGGGTGGTATATGGTCGGCCTCGCTCTACGATAACTGCTTACTTGTTTTTTTTTTTGGGGGGAAAATTTAATTTATTGGGAGAATCCATATTAAAACGGTATCGGATTTATCATCTCTTATTTAGTTGAAATTTATTATAAATATTATGGTTTGACAGTGTTCTTCAAATCAAAGACTTTTTCCGTTCCAGACCAAAAATATCGCGCATTGAAAATTTCAAAATATGTGATATACATAATTGCCCACAACTTTGAGTTTCTTTTAAGTACAGGATAATTTTTAATTTCACTTTAAAGCCAAACATATTGTTTATGAAATCGTGCAACTAAAATATTATACTTCAAAAGGCTAAGGGTCAATTTTTATAATGTATCGTTTAATGTCAAATATATCAGACAGCCCCGTGTTAAAAATTATAAAAGGACATTTTATGTATTCACCTTAACTCTCTTCTAGATTCTACTGAAAATTTTTCAATAGAGACTCGTTTAGATCAAGAGTTTTTAAACAAAACGTAATTTAAATGTTTTTGTAAAAAATTCCAAAGCGGATTTAATTTCAATTAATATGGGACCAATTTAAATAAAGTGTACATGAAAATGATTGGAAACGATTGAGCCTTACTGAAAATACAATGTGGTGGTACGTGGTGTTAAATGTGAGTACATAATTCGATTATAAAAATATGTTAAAACTTCACAAATCTGCAAATATGGACTGATTTAGCTTGAATTTCTCTTAAAGGGGACATTATGGGTATTATAAAGTTTAATAGCAGTTCTAAGTTATAAATAAAAATAAAGGGGCTTTCAGATCTATTCGACATTAAAGCTATAACTTTAAGAATTGACTAAAATATTTTACTTACACGATTTTTAAGACAAAACTAAAAAATATGTTAGACTTTAGGTAGTTTCAGAGTTATGAGTAATTATGTGTTTGTATAAACTTTTAGGAAATTTTAACATATTTTTAATTTTCAAAACGCGATATTTTAAAAGTGAATTTTTTTTTTTTCCAAAAATATATAAAGTGAGTTTTAGTTAAGTTTTGATGTTTCTCTTTTGGGAGTTTCCAATTTTAAAAGTTATTTTTATTTTAACATTTTCAACAGAATAGTCTATATACACATGTATTTACATTAGGATGTCCTGCAGACCACTTTTTTTTGTAGGAATACCTCTAAATCGGTGCATTAATGTGTAATACACGGGAAAAATAAAAAAAAAATATTTGTTTTAAAAAAGGTCTCAGCGATTTTTCGTGATCTTTTCAAAATGGGTCTCAAAAATTCTGTAATTTGAGCTTAACGTAGAAAAAAAAAATAAAATTCTTTTTACAGTATTCCTGCTATGAAAAACGACTTACTTTTATGGTATTATAAATGACATATAAACACCAAAATAATCTAAAAAATTCTAAAATGACCAAACCAACCAAAAGTCAAACAATTTTTTAAATATCTATGTTTCAATAATTTTGTGGACCATAAATAGGGTAGAAGGGGATCATGCGCCATATGGGCACATCTGCTAATAGCGAATAACTTGAAAACTGAGTAATCGATTCTATCGCATTATTAAATTTTGTTTTCGTTTATCGATTATCTATCATCCCTTAAAATTTGAAACATTAACTTTACGTAAGATGGGAGGCAGACATAATTATTTGTTTTTCAAAGGGCTGCACAGTGGTATAGGAAAAAAAAGAGGGAAATAATTCGGTAACTTCTAAACGGTTAATTGGTATGCACAAAGAGGAGGTGTTGTCGAGTTTAGGTTTTGAATTTGGACCTTATAGGCCAACCAGGGGCCCGGCGGGGGGTCCTCAAATTAGAACACCTCGGCTATGTTAAATTTTTAAAACGATCCTATTTCTTCATTTGAGTTCCGATTTAAAAAATTTCGTATATAGAATCTCCTCATCGAGCACTATAAAAAATGTCGTCATAGCAGTAAATTATCTCTTATAGTTTAGGAGATATTCGCATTTGAAAATTAAAATTTTTAAATTTTTACCGTTCTTACTTTAGTTTTTTGATAATAGCGGGTCCAAATATTCCCGATTTTCGCCATTTCTTTTTTTATTCGCTTAACAACAGTTTATATATCAAGCAGTGAAAGAATTATGTAAAACTCATGACTGAGTCCAAAGTTATAGGCATTTTAATTTAAAAATTAAAAAAAAGGCGATTTTTTGCCATTTTTTTGGGAAAAAAAAGTATCTTTTTCTTTTTAAGTTATCTAAAAGGTTCTAAGAAGATGTATATAGAATTTTACTTTTTGAAAAGCTGACTTTACATAAAATATGATAAATGAAACAAAACCTAAAAATTTTTGATACCGAGGGAACCAGGTCCATCCCCAAAAACCCTATTTTTTTATAGAAAATTCAATTTTGAGCAAAAATTCTCAAATCGCATAGTTGATATCAAATTATAGTGACCTGTTTTATATGACCCAATATGTTCTTAATCATTTTGTAACGGGTTTCGATAACCCCGCCCCTGGTATGGATATAATAGGCAAAAAACCAAAAAATCCCATTTTTGGGATTTTTTAAAACTTTTTTGGGAATTCGGGATTTCTAATCAGAAAATTCGAAATTTTATTTAATTTTGGATTTTGAGTAAAAAAATCTACCTAACTGTAAAATTTCATCAAAAAATATTCATAAATAAAATTTTTATTGCAATTTGAAAAATTTGTATCTTCGCCAAAAACTGAATAAAAAACATTTTTTAAATTTTTTAAAAAAAAGTATTCCGCGAATTTTTTAATTTTTCAAAAATTATATACAGTTTTGAAAAATAGACAAAATTGCTTTCCATTGATATATAACATGCTACCTAATGTTTTTTAAGTGACAAATTAATTAGGGAAAACTCAACATCTTTTAGAAAATTTACCTAGTACTATTATTTTCATCCATAACGTTAACTCTTAAATTGTTACATATATTAAAAAATTTTCAGGTATTATTTTTTAAACTGTAATGATTTTTACCCCTATAGGTCACTTTAATATGTAGCTTATTAAAGTGACCTATTGAGGAAAAATTCATTACATAAGGATACGTTAGAAATATTAGGTAGAATATCATAACCTTTAAAAAATAATTTAATTTAAGTACCTGTAATTAATATATAAGACAGGTTTATATCTGTTTGTAATTATTTGTAATTTTCTAACCATGGCGATCGTACTAAAAAAAATGATTTGTGCTCATTTTATTTGAACACTCTTCAGCTCCTTTTCAAGATAAAGTGAACTTCTTATTGAAATATATTGAAACTGCACATAAAAATAAAGTGGATAAAACTGATATATGTAAAATTGAAAATTTTATAAAATCAGTTGATATAAAACTGAAGAGTGTTCGGTATTCCATTGCTAAATTTCGATCGAAATTTTCTGATTGGCTGGATGAATGTGTAGAAGTTGCTATTTGCGTATCAACTGTTGGTGCTCCTGTAAGCAGTATGAGGATTTGAGCTCAAAATCTAAGAGGAAAAGGTTATCAACTTCACTAGAAACCTTATCTAACGAAGAAGTTTCGGACACTTTTAAAGCAATGTTAAGAAAAGAAAAACAGCCTTTGGATGCCATAAAAATTGCAAATATTTTCCAACCGCATCACCAAGACGACTGAAAAGATTGTAAAGAGTATACCCACACCATCATCTGATACAACGTTCACTGAGGAAGAAGCTATTGCGCTTATGTTGCAGCTGGGATTAAGTCGTGATAACTACATAACGTTAAGAAAGGCGCTATCTGAAAAAGGAGTGGATGTTTTACCATCATATGACAAAATAAATGAAAAGAAGAAAAGCATTATACCACCTCCTATTGAAATAACTGATCGGAAGGCTGTTATTGGACTCGGCGCTCTACTCGAAAATACTGCTTTAAGGATTGCTTCTGACTTTTCTTCAGACCAACTAAAAAAAAAAATTCTTGTGATCTTCAACTCATTTGTAAGTGGGGATGTGATGGATTATCAGCACTCTCGGAATATAAACAAATCAACACAAGTGAATCATCTTCCGAGTATAAAAGTGTATTTATGGCATCGCTAGTTCCATTAAGAATTCGAAAGTATGCTGACAGCGATTCTCCATCAACCAGTTTCGATGATATTTGGAAGAATTCGACTCCAGGATCCAACGCTTTTTGTAGGTCAATAAGCTTTGAGTATATAAAGGAATCCAAAACAACAACGCAAGATTTGATAAATCGTATTGAAGCAGAAATTAAAAACTTGGAACCTATAACAATCGAATCGAAATAGAAAATTATTCGTTTAACATGTCCTATGATTTAAAACTTACAATGATTGATGGGAAAGTTGGAAATGCCATTACGGGAACATCATCTACTTGGTACTGCTACATATGTGGTGATAAAAAATCAGAATTTTCGAATATTTCCAAGCAAAGATCAATAAATGAGGAAACATACAATTTGGAATATCCCCCCTACATGCTCGCATACGATTTCTGGAACATTTTCTACATTTAGCATATGATTTAAAGTACAGAAGCATACCGGAAAATGCAAACAAAAGTGCAAATAACAATAAGGAGTTAATGGAAATGAGAGCCAGTGAGAAACGAAGAATTCAAGAGGAATTTAAAAAGCGGATGGGATTAAATATTGATAAACCACTCAGGATATGGAAGCACAAACGATGGTAATACCGCTAGACGTTTTTTTAAACATTTTGAAACTACTTCCGAAATAACCGGAATTAGTATGGATTTACTGCAAAAGGTCAATATTATTCTAATGGCGATAAATAGCAAGCATAAAGTGAACGCAACAAAATTTGGAGAGTATTCTACAAAAGTTCTAAATTACTTTTGGAATTATATCCCTGGAAAGAAATGACACCTACAGTTCACAAGATATTATGTCATGGAAGGTCATCATAGAACATAATATTCTGCCTTTAGGAGAGCTTACAGAAGAACCCCAAGAATCGAGGAATAGAGACTTTAAGCATATTCATCAGTTTAGCTCAAGGAAGTGTTCTAGGCAGTCTCAAAATGAAGATATTTTTAATAATCTGATTCTATCTTCTGATCCTGTTTTATCTACTATAAGGAAACGTTGGATTTGCTACAAAACGTTAGCATTTGAAAATATTCATGAATTTAAAGATTTACTTTATCTTTTAGATATGGACTACTGTGATACCGATTATTTTACAAAATTATATTAATTTATAAAAAAAATAAATAAAGACTATTTTTATATAAAATAAATACTTGTTAATTTTTTTTAGGGATAAAGAATAAAAGATTAATCGTAAAAAGTGGCTGTAAAAATTCATAAAAATTTAGGTAGTAAAACATGCCTAACAAATGTATGGATGAAAATAATAGTACTAGGTAAATTCTCTAAAAGATGTTGAGTTTTCCCTAATTAATTTGTCACTTAAAAAACATTAGGTAGGCATGTTATATATCAATGGAAAGGTAATTTTGTCTATTTTTCAAAACTGTATATAATTTTTGAAAAATAAAAAAATTCGCGGAATACTTTTTAAAAAAAATTAAAAAATGTTTTTTATTCAGTTTTTGCGAAGATACAAATTTTTCAAATTGCAATAAAAATTTTATTTATGAATATTTTTTGATGAAATTTTACAGTTAGGTAGATTTTTTTACTCAAAATCCAAAAATTAAATAAAAATTTCGAATTTTCTGATTAGAAATCCGGAATTCCCAAAAAAGTTTTAAAAAATCCCAAAAATGGGATTTTTTGGTTTTTTGCCTATTATATCCATACCAGGGGCGGGGTTATCGAAACCCGTTACAAAAATGATTAAGAACATATGGGGGTCATATAAAACAGGTCACTATAATTTGATATCGACTATGCGATTTGAGAATTTTTGCTCAAAATTGAATTTTTTATAAAAAATAGGGTTTTTTTGATGGATCTGGTCCCCTCGGTATCAAAAATTTTTAGGTTTTGTTTCATTTATCGTATTTTATGTAAAGTCAGCTTTTCAAAAAGTATAAATTCTATATACATCTTCTTAGAAACTTTTTAGATAACTTAAAAAGAAAAAGATACTTTTTTCCCCAAAAAATGGCAAAAAATCGCCTTTTTTTAATTTTTTAAATTAAAATGCCTATAACTTTGGACGCAGTCATGATTTTTACATAATTCTTTCACTGCTTGATATATAGACTTGTTGTTAAGCGAATAAAAAAAAATGGCGAAAATCGGGAATATTTGGGCCCGCTATTATCAAAAAACTAAAGTAAGGACGGTAAAAATTTTAAAATTTTAATTTTCAAATGCGAATATAAGAGATAATTTACTGCTACGACGACATTTTTTATAGTGAAGAAATAAGATCGTTTTAAAAATTTAACATAGCCGAGGTGTCCTAATTTGAGGACCCCCCGCCGGGCCCCTGGTTGGCCTATAAGGTCCAAATTCAAAACCTAAACTCGACAACACCTCCTTTTTGTGCATACCAAATTTCATTAAAATCGGATTAACCGTTTAGAAGTTGCCGAATTATTTCCCTCTTTTTTTTTTCCTATACCACTGTGGGCTGTGAGAATATTTCACTGGATGAACTTTTTGTGCTAACTTTTTTAGTTTTTGTGATAGAAAAATATATTGGAAATATATTAGAACGTCAATAATAGTGAACAATAATTTTCGATAATATAATTTGAATGTAATACATGTAGAACAAAATTTTGTTAAAATATAGAAAAAATCAGTAATAATTTGTTTTAATTTTTTTGTTAAGTTTTGTGAAATAAACAATAAATATTTGGTTTATTATACTTTGTTTAATGAATTTAAGTATAAAACAGCAAAATAAGTTTTTATTTTTGTAATTTTTTCTTTAATTTTACTAATGACAAATCTCCCCCATCCCCTTGACGCATTTACCCCATGGATGGGGCGAAAAAGTTAAAAAACATAAGTGGGCAAACCAAGAAAAACTTAAAAATATGTATTGTGGTTTTAATTTGAGGCTGCCTCAAAAAAAGTGGCGTATGAACCCCTACTCTACAAAAATTTCAAACAAAAAGCTGCAAATTGCGAAAGTTTTAAGATCTATTTCAAACAAATTTTAAATATTTTTTTCACAAATTATACTGAGGTCAGAATTTTTAGTCACTGGTTAGGTACTGAGGGCCATTATTTTTCTCATGTTCAGTACATAAATGCGCATCGATTGAGAGGTATTCATACATAAAATTCTTAAAAAGTCCCTTTTTAAGGACACTCTAATATACATGTTTATATAACTGTATATTATTTTTGCAAATAAAAAAAACATCTATTTTGTCCTTTTCCCGTGTAAAGAATTATTTTTTAAGTCATGGAAATAGAACCATTTACGAATACTACTAAGTGATAAAAGGCAGGTATGGAGGTATTGATTACACAAAATTATTCATTATATGGTCAATTCCAATTACTTGTAATTGTGATTGAAGTTTTTCCAATTAAAACCATTATGTAGACCATAAATACTCTACAAACTGGTCTTTGTTTTGGTCTTTTATCAGGTTTGGGGGGTAATGATTGAAGCATTAACAATTACAATGGTATGAGCGTATTGATTACGCAAAATAATTCATTATTTGGTCAATTACAATTACTTGTAATTATGATAGAAGTTTTTACAATTACAATTACTTGTTTTTTATAATACCCATTTAAAATCATTATGTAGATCATAAATACTCTACAAGCTGGTGTTTGTTTTGGTCTTTTATCAGGCTTGGGGGGTAATGATTGAAGCATTACCAATTACAATTACTTGCAATGTGTTACAATTACTTTTAATTACCACCGAAATTTCACATGTGCATTGTTATTTGGGTCATGATATTAAACTCCTTTTTTGATATTAAATTTTATTTAAAAACGTGATGTCCCTAATAAACAGTTCATAAAAATCTCTTGGTATGATTTTATTATATATTTTACAGTCGAGGATGTTCAAATATATTTGCTGCTGTTTTTTTCCTATTTATAATTCCGTTGTGGTCGGAAAAATGTCATGTTGTTTTTACCTTCCTGGTATTTTTATTTATTTATAATTTTTTGGTGGCAATTAAATTTGTTTTAATTTGATTTTTTAATAAAAGTGCGTAGCTATAAATTTGTGTTTTTACCACTAAAAAAATATAAAAAAAGACCTTTAATTTATTAGCAAGATGAAAACCAACATAAGTCATGCTAATAAATTTTAATGAATTTCGGTGTTTAAATGGATGACAGGTATTTAAATTTATAGGATTTCATATTTGATTTTTAAATTTTTTCTGACTATTTACAACAAAAAATTAAACATATAAACTCAAAAAAATATGACGATTACAGCATATTAACGTATTTATATTACGTAAAAAATCTGGTATATAATAGGTCATTACAATCATATCTACAAACGTAATATTTACACAGACCAGGTTTGTAAAAGTTAGTTTGTTAGTTTGAAAATAGTATGTATATGATTATTGATCAAATCTAAAGAAATACTCTTAGGTCTCTATCTGAACTATTGTGCGCTCCTTAACCAGTGTCTGATGTAAAAATCGAACACTAAAGTGCGGGATGCGATAAGGTTTGTGAAAATCTTTACAGCAAATTGGTCTATTTTGAGTGTATTTTTTTCTAAGATTCATTTCATTCGGTTGAACAGAAAGTAAAGTTTTACTATGGTTTTAAGAGAATTATCCAATATGCCATAGCTTGAGTTTGACCTTCACTGTTTATGGATTATCATTATTCGATTTTACTAACATTTCAGATGCAAGTTTCCTATTATCTACATTAATATGCGTATTGTTTTTTGGAGTTTATTTTTTTTAAATTTTAAAATTTGCGATTTTATTCTTATTGCTGTTTATTTGATATTAAAATTCTAAAGATAAATTTAGTGCTAAAATCTTTGTAAAAATCGTTTTTCCCTTCCGATCGGTGATGTCACCTGTTAACGTGACATATTTCCATAATACATTTCCATAATTAATTTCTATTAATTTAAGTATACGCCCAGAGGCAGATACGGTCACTATTCGCAACTTTTATAAAATTACAGAATTTTATATTTTGGACTAAAGTATACAGTCAAACGGAATAAATTTTTATTTATTTCCATGTTTCAAAACATTTCACTCCAATGTACGTAATACATACATACATACATACATACATACATACATACATACATACATACATACATACATACATACATACATACATACATACATACATACATACATATATACATACATACATACATACATACATACATACATATGAATATAATTGAAAAACTTTAAAGGAAAATGGAAGAGGGAATTCTATTTTTTGCTTTACATACTCAAATTTATAGTATTTATGTACTCTAGAGTGTCCCATGAGAAATTGTAATGTCCATAAAATTAATTTGAGTACCTTTAAACCAAACAAACATGTATATTTAAAAAACTCTTTAATAATCAAACAAAACATCGATAAATTAATATAAAATTACAAAAACTTTACACCTTTTTCGATGGATTCTTAAAAACACTGTTCCTCGAGACACTCTAATGTTCACTTTCGTAGATACAAATCCATTGTTGATAATAAACAAATTATACAATTTGATTTGTTTTGTTGTGGCTTTAAAAATAATCTTGTTTTTGTTTATTCACAGAAATACTAGCTCAAGAACTTAACAATAGTATTGTATTTGTAGTACCATCAACATTATTCTAGAAAAATACATTTGCTTTCATTTCTAACACACAAAATTCAAATAAAAATATTAAAAAAGTAAATAAATGGATATATACTACATACATATAAGCTTCAAATTCAATTTGGATATTTTTTAATGCTGTACATTATATGTAAAACAAGATCTCTGTTTAAAATTAGATTTTTACAAAATAAATCTGATATTTCGTGAGTGGCAATCTTAATGGTGACATGTATTTTTGTAACATCAATTAAAAATTCTTTGGAACGTTTAACTAAGTAACCGTTACATTAATAGTATATCTTAACGAATACATTTCACTCATTTCAAAATCGACAGTTTATGTTTTGTATTATTATATTATATTTTAAACATCTTCAAAAATGTGCATAATAAACTTAAAATAAGCGACTAACATCTTTATGAATACGGAAATAAAAAAATAAGGCTAGAAAAGGATACATTTGTATGCTCTTAAAATCTTTAATTAAACTAGTGAAAAATGTGAATGATTTACGAAAGGCCTATAATGACTCTAGATCCAAAGAATATTATTCATCGACTTAGAATAATTTTCTCAACCGATTAAAACTATCTATTCGGCTTGTAGCTTGAAAGGTAGCCAAAGTAAGCTAATTTAAAGAAATTTGGCACGTATGCTAAATTTCAATAGAAAATTATTTATTTTTATATATTTTTTATTAATTTTTTATTGATGTTACAAATTAACTTTTATATAATTTGTAATAGTGTGGATTAGTGTAATTTATTAATTTGCCAATAAGACTTAAATATTACAAATTAAATAAATAATATAAATGTAAAAATTGTTGCTTGAATTCACTTCGAACACATATAGCTGAACAACTCTAATAGGAGTTTTGTGTTCATAAATAGGTTTAACACATATATATCTCAAACAAAACACAACTAAGTTTTATACAGTAATGCCCCTGTATAAAACTTAGAGGTCATTTGAGCGGTACAATTACCAAAAACGTGTTTTTTGATGGGTCTTATTTTGCATCATAAGAATCTGAATTAATTTGTCTATAATTGTCGCTCATCTGAGCTCCTGTTATCTCTCGGAAATCAGTTAAAAGTAAACAGATCAATTTCATTACATTCACTCTAATTGTAATCAAAAGTTGCTTCTAATAAATAAATCCTTTTGTTACAAACACTTTTTAAGTTTTTAAATCTATCTTAAAATTTGGGTTTTTTAATGCTAAATATGAAAAAAGAATAAATTTAAAAAATAATAATATATAGTATAAGGTGGGTTATATAACATTAATAAATAATGATAAATTCATCGGGAGAAAATGGTACCCTACCCACAACTCTACTAAAAGAATCTTTTATGATCCCCACTTCTGATCAATTTCAACTAATTTTTTATCTATTTCGAGTCATTTGTGAGTCGAAATACTGTCCATTTTAGAGTAATATTCGAATCATATTTTAGTAATTTTTGAGCTTTTTCTGGGCGATTTTAGGTTTCTTACTAACAAATACGGAAAATTACAGAATAAATGTATAAACAATCATATTTCGAAAATCTGGATGATCTATTTATGACTGCTGTACATTTTGTTAAAGTTTTTAGTAAATAAGATTTTATTCATTGGTACTATTTAAACTTTGTTTAGTGATTAGTCACCAAACTATCTTCATTAAACATAAAAAATTATTATTATTTAATAAAAAATTCCTTGATTGAAAATCTAATTAAAGACATTACACAAACTTAAATAATTATACATTTAATATTATAAAAGCAATGAGAATTATACTAATTTATTTTAGGTCACTTTTTGTTCACTGAGTATATTATTTTTCAATATTTAGAAACTTAGTTTCAATGACCTCCCATATGAAATAAATAGAAAATGTCGTATGTTTAGGAAACTATTAGAGCAAAAATCCGTTGACATCAATGTGCTTGGGAAATAAATTGTTGGACTAGTAAATTAAACCTCCCACATGTATTAAATAAAAATTCATATACATATATGAGAAACTATTAGAGCTAGACAATTTTACATAAAAAACTTTGACATTTAGGTGAACAATTTGAGAAAAATAGGTGGATTTCAATGATTTCATATGAATTAAATTCAAAATTTCATACATCTGGGAAACTATTATATTATTAAAATTTTTCATAAGATACATTGAAATCTAAATTAACCTTTGGAAAAATTGGTGAAGTTGCAATATTAGAGTTAGAATCATTAAAATTGTAATGTGTTTTTAATATATATACATTGATTTTAGGGTTCAGCTAGTAAAAATATAGAAAGATCTTTGGGTACCGCTGCATTAAGGGTATATTTGTCATTGATTTTCAATTGCTACTTATTTCTAAATATATTAATGTAGTTAATTCTAATTTTCGGTTACTTTCATTATCACAGTAAAATTCTCTGGCCCATAGGGCAGTGTCCGTCTGAAATTTTTAATGGGATCACACGTCATAATTATCAATATAATTTTTTAAAAAAAGATAAGAAAAATATTTTAATATTAATGTACAACATAGTGTTTCCACTCTTTTAAAATTTCAAAAATTAATAAAATTTGGTGGGAAATAACTCTAAATATGTGTATTGTAAACACAATTTTTTCTTCTTCTGATCAGATATATAATCTCTGATACCATCTGACACAGAAATTGCATGGAGCGAGTTTGAGACTGCTTATAAATAACTTAAAAATTATGACAAATTTGTTATTAGTGCAATCTATATTAAGACTTGAAAATAATAGTGCAATGGAAAAATAATGCACTATATCTAATAAAAATATTCTTTTGCCGAAATGTAGGAAATTCTATTCTATGTAGAAATTATAATAACATTAAAATACGTACGACGCTTATTAAGCAAGATATTTGCCAAAATCTGATTTTTGTAACCTTTGACCTCCAATATATCGCTTTGCGCACGAGATATTTCCGACGACTTTTAATACCTTACTCATAATGCAAAGGAGAAGCTGTGTGCCATTCCTAAAAAACGATTTGTTGGTCATACGAGAACCAAAAAACCGGTTAATCGAAATGTATGGAAATCTTTTAAATATAGTTATATTTAGTTGGAACAGGACCATTTTGCGAAATAGTATGAATTACTGAACAAGATATTTGTACTTTTTAGTATAGATATGTACAATAATATATTATAAGAAAGCAATTTTTTGTCAGAGTATTTCCTGTCCGTACAACGTCTGTTATTTATACATAAATATCTATTTTAATGGAGGGTATATTGATTTTGTCATTCCGTTTGTAACACATCGAAGTATTGATCATAGACCCACAAAATTATATATTTTACGGAATGAAAAAATGAGTAGCAATATTAAAAATATGAATAAGTATTTTTCTTATTTATTCACCTAGTTTAAGGGGGATATTTAAGATTCGGTTATGTATGTTATTTTAATTAATTTAAATTATAGTTTTGTACGTTTTGAGTTACATTTTTCATTTGAGCGAAAAAAAACTAAGAACTAAACTTTCTTCTGTGCTATTGCACACATTAAGAAAAAATTAACGCGCATAGAGTGTAAATGAATAGACAGACTGAAATTGCATTACAATTCAGAACCACAGATATCTCCATTGGAACGTGCAAAAACAAATGAAATTTAAACGTTTTGAATGTAAAATATTTCAACACTTCAAACTATATTTCAGCGTGCATGAACACAGATTCATTCCTCAGCACACTAAGGAACTAAAGAGAAAAAAGATACACCAACTATTAACTGTAATGCATTTGGGAGACGTTTTTAAGTATGTATCTATGTGAAAGACCTCAAAGGATATTACCACCCACATTCACAATCATCAATTTGTAAATACAGTTACATAAATACATATGTACATACATATTTACATATATTTGTATCCAACTTACCACAAACTGCTAAACCAAAATGCAATCGTTCATAGCACCACGTTACTTTTGACATCTGCAAGAAACACTCACTGAATGAAATACCAGCATTTGAATTTATTTTCTAGTCTTCAACTAACTAATGCTGAAATTACTAGTTTTCTTCTTCTTGTTTTTAATATTTTAATTCAAGTTGTAAAAACTGTCTTTTAGTAAGAGCTGAATTAATTCTGAAAAGAAAATTAAAAAATATCTATGTGCATAAAACAGATTTTATATGTGTCAAAGAATGTAATTTCCTGCAAAAAAGTTTTTGTTTTAAGTAAGATATTGCCTAAATGCTTTTTGCTTTATACCCGCCAAAATGTCTTTTCATCCTGTGCAACAAACAAGTAATATCATTTTATTATAATTAAGTGCCATTAAAAAGAAGTGACTCTAGAACTTAGTTATATTTTACAACATCTAACTCACGCTTTACGTAGAAAATCGTTTAAATTAAACCAAGTATACAACAGAAAATATTTAATTAAATACCAAATTTAATTCTATGGTTTTTAAACTTACTCCAGCAACCGATTTTGTTAATTTAAAATTTTTCACCTTTTATTGTTCATACATTTAAACGATAGTTTTACTGCTATATTGGATCAACTGTTTCCAAATATTTAGATTTCAAACATTTATATACATTTTCATAAACAAATTTATATTAGCATGGAACAGATATTATACCAAAGCGGGTGAGACTTCAAATTGTCAAAATTCAAACAAAATTTATTTGGTGAGTTGTTCTACAACTCAGACCTAAATTACTACTCTACTTGCATGTATGTATTACAAACGGTGTGACAAAATTTTTATAGAATTGGCCATAAAAAAGGCTATAGTGTATTTTATGTTGAAATGCAACTCATTTAAAATTAGCCAACGGCTTTCTCTTTTTATTCTAAAAGTTTGTTCACAATTTCTTGAATTACTTATAAATGAATGTATTTTAATGTCTTGCATCTTGATGCAATTCAAACGCAAGAAAAATCACACTTTTTAATTCTAGATTTTTAATTCTAAATTAATTTTTGTTTCAAAGTTAAAGTTTTTGTTTTAAGTCCATCAGTGTGTTTTAGCTTTTGATTTTTTGGTTATTAAGATTAGTAACATATTTTAAATGTAAAAAGTTTTTGATTCTCTTATAAGTATATGGGGAATTTCTTGTCAAGTGATCCAACTTTTTAAAATCGATCTCTTCCAATTTAGATAAAATTTGCAACAAGGTTAGTACTTATGGATAGTAGTAGGACAGACACAAATATAATTATTTTTTAAACTAACTTTTTTAGCAAATTTTAAAATATGTAAACAAATTTGGAAAGAATGAAGAAATAGCTATCTGAACTCCTCTGGATAATTTTTGCAAGGACCAATAGGTTAAAGTTATACTCATTTTAATAAAACCCTGTATGACCAAAATGTCCAATTTTTTAATATTTCTGTATTATTTTATAAAATTTAAAATTATTATTACACCTATATGTATATTTAAATAACAATTTTTATATATTTTAGTAGTGGTACGGTTAAATTTGGTAATTTTTTTAACCGATTTTATTTATTTTTTTTTATTTATTTTATAACAGTCTTAGGATTTACAAAATATTCTTACAGACTATTCGCTTAAAATTAATTATAATAAATTTATTAAAAATAACTTGAACTTTTCTTTAGAATAACAAAAGTCACTATTTTCACTTAAAATTAAATAAATTCTGTGCTCTAGTTAATGGCTCATTTAAAGAGTAATTAGTTCTATGTAAACCAATATAAAAATAATCATGAAATCTCAATGATCTTGATGGAACATTTATGTTGAGTTTAATAAATCAAATAAAAACATGATAGATTGGAATGACCTTCTAGACTCAAGTGATTTTATACCTAATAGATTACAACGGATAGTATAGCAAATTGAAGGATTGTAGTTTACCATGTTTAGGGAAAGAGCAAATTTAGTAAATTTTCTCTGAACTCTTTCCAAGCGTTTTACATGGACCCAATAACATGGGCTCCAAATAACAGAGGCATACTCAAGAACGGATCTAACAAATGAAAAATATAATACTTTGATAGTAAATTGGTTATTGAAATCAACACTATTTCTTCTAACAAATGCAAGAAGTGAATATGATTTAGGAATAATATAATTGAGATGATTGATAAAAGTTAATTTATCATCAAATAAAACACCTAAGTCCATTATATTAGTAACTTGGTGAAGTAACGTGGTCTGCATATAATAATTAAAATAAATTGTATGTTTCACTTTATGGAAATATATATAACAGCACTTATCAAAGTTAAATTGTAATTTATTACGATCGGACCAAGAAACTAATTCATTTAAATTATTTTGCAAAAGTATTGCATCTTGAGTATCTCTAACTCGATGAAATATCTTAACATCATCTGCGTAAAGTAAAAAATTACAGTTTTTGAAGCATATAAGTATTAATATCATTCATGAAAAGACAAAATAGAAATGGTCCTAACACACTCCCTTGAGGAACACCAGATGTAGCCACATAAGGAATAGAAAAACAATCATCTACTTGTACATAACATTCTCGTTTATGTAAGTAAGAACTAAGCCAATCTAAAACTTTGAATGAAAATCAATTTTATCCAATTTTGCAAGCAATATATTATGAGATATTTTATCAAAAGCTTTTGAATAGTCAGTTTAAATAGTGTCAACCTGATATCCTAATTCAAAATTTGAAATACAGTAATGACTAAAAACTGCCAAATTAGTTGTCGTTGACCGACCCCGTAAAAAACCATGTTGCTCCACAATTACAATAGGTTCAACAAAAAATGACATTTTCCTAACTAAGGAATGTTCAAATATTTTTGAAACAGTAGAAAGTTTGGAAATTGGCCTATAATTTTCAACATTACATTTATTGCCAGATTTAAATATAGGTGTAACTGATGAACGTTTCCATTTATCTAAAAACAATCCTTCTTTTAATGATTTATTAAAAATCAATTGCAAAGGAACACAAATAGAATAACAACAATTTTTTTACAAAGTAAGCGCATAATCCATCTAGATCACGGCCAAGTGAATTTTTGAGATTAGAAATAGCATTTATTATATCAGTTATAGACAATTGAACGTCAGAAAATTGGCCTGCACTACGAATATTATTCAAAATGAATGTATCAAAGTTTGTAGATGGTAAAGCAAAATTAGATTCAAAATACTGTGCAAAAAGATTTGCAGATTGAGTGGGCGAATTAGAAATGTTGTCTTTATAAAAGACCGATGAAGGTATAGTGGATTTACCTCGTTTAGAATTAATGAAAGTCCAAAATTATTTTGGATTAGTATTAATAACATCTTCAAATCCAAGCACATATTGATTATATAAATATCTGTTAAGGAAATTAAATTCTCTTAAATAATGTTTATACAACCTAAGATGTTCAGGATTTTTACTAATTTTATACTTCCTATAAAATTTATTTCTTAAATTTTTTAATTTTTTCAATCCCTTGGTATACCATGGTAGTTTATAAACCCAAGGATTTGCTTTAGGTACATATAAAGAAAATAATTCTGAAATTTTCTGAAGAAAAATTTCATATGATTCATTTAATGATTTATAAAAAAAATAGGTTGTTCCAATCTATGGAATTAATTGCATAACTGATTTGATCATAATTACAATTTTTAAAATTATAAGAAATTGTATCTGTAAATTTGGCATTATTGTATGCATAAAAATCTAACACAATATTTAATGGATTGTGATGCATATCAGACTTACAAAGTGTTGTAGCGCATTCAGTTACCGTACAATTAAGTTCATTAGAGACAAAAACCAAGTCTAATAATATATTCAAGTTATTAGGAAAAGTATTGACTTGTCTTAAATTCAGACTAAAAAATGAGTCAACTAAATTAATTTCATGTAAGCCATTGACATTTCCTGGTAAAAACAAAGAATCATCACCAGGAATATGAGACCAAATTAATTTACATAGATTAAAATCTCCTAGAACACAGAATTCTGCCTCAAGAAAATTAGAGTCATATAAATTAGTTACATTATTAGCATGGTTTTTATATAGTAAATCGCTACTATTAGGTGGTATATAAGAAGCACAAATATAAATTTTATTATTAGAATAGAAATACATATTTGATCTAATACTGAGTCGTTATCATATAAACATATTAATTTAGATTCTAAAGAATCTAAATTCTTTAGACAAGTTTTAATAGCATCTCTATTTTTCCTAAATACTTGATAAATATTCAAATCAAAAAATTCGCCATCATAAAAATTATCATTTAGCCAAGTTTCAACTATAACATAGACATCATAATCCATTTGAGAAGTAAAAGAATGAACTTGAGATGATTTACTTCTCATCCCGGAAACATTTTGGTAGTA
>NC_060953.1:20095754-20121790 GCF_022045245.1 Lucilia cuprina | reverse complement strand
TTTAAATCATTTATATTCACACAATCATTATGAAAAATTCGATGGCAAATAATACATCTTATAGGATCATTATCAATATAAATAAAACATTTAGCGCAAATAATCTTAGTTACTTCCGACATAATGAACAACACGTCCGATTGTAACAAAGGCAAGAAGAACACTCAAAACACTTATTGCCCTATTTATCTATAAGAATTCATCAATATTTGACTTAACATAAAATCTAATGTTTCTTTGATTTTATTTCGAAAATAATAATTAATTGGATACATAATATACTAGAAAGTGAATGGATTTAGACCTAGAAAAAATGTTTAGTGAATAATAAAACTATATATTATAACAAAATAATCTGAGATTTTTGATCATTTTGTATTGTTAACAAAAACTACATTAGGGAAACTCCGTTTTTTGAGGAGTACTACATATGTGAATTTTATTTATAAGTAATTGTATAATATTGATTCTTATTCGATAAAGCCAACACCATCCTGTCTAAGTATGGGGACATCACCGTATACCACAGAAGAAGTATTACATGCAAAATCTGGATTTTAGATTTTTTATCTCATATTTCGAACGCTTTATTTTATGTATAAAATACAATAGGCGTATTTGAATCTGGATAGTTATTCATTGTTTGGATTCTAAATATACATAAGGGTATGTATTAGTTGAATAATATTCCTTTTGTGGACCTTGATGATGATAACCACCTCTTTTTGTAAATATCTAAATTAACGCTTCCCTATGATAGTTAAAGATTTTGAAAGACCACTCAGTGCGTTTTTTCTGATAATTCTTTAATTTATTTCAATTACTTTATTTTATATTTTATAATGATATTGATAACATTTCATAATTGTATTTCACTGATTTATACTTATTCTAAAAACTGAATTATTTTTTTTTACATTGGAATTGACTCGTTACTTTCCTTTAAACATTTATTAAGTAATGCAAATAACTTCTTTGTTGCAACGCAATGATATGATGAATATTGCAAAAAAAAAAATACTTAATACGTGTCCTTTTTAACAATAAAAAAATCCTACGAAATTAAATGGAATTCTAAGAAAATTCTGTAATATAGTGCAACAACAAATGCACCAAAATTTGTATTTTAAAGTTTTTTTCACGGTTTTCCTATTTAACACCAAAAAAGTGGGTAAAAAACTTTACTTGGCGATTTACTGTACATATTAGGGGAATTTTACTTTGTGCACTTTTATACAAACTGAATCACATGTTATACCGACAACTGATAGGATAACATAGGGTTTATTACTTGTTATACAGAGAATTAAAAATTTAATAATTTTAGCACTATTTTGGATAGAATCTAGCAGCAAAAGCTTTTGAGACCTGGTCACACTGTTAAAATTAAAAAAATAATAATTTTGCAAACCAAAAAAACTCAGTAACTCAGAAAGTTCTTGGCCGATCTTATTGAATTGAGTCTAAACTACTATTTAATAGGACTAATATTGCTGTAAATTTTATACTGATCGGGAGACATCAGTTTAAAAAGTTTGCTCAATAAACATGAAATAATCCCCGATATGTATACATATATAATATAAGTACATAAATCGTATTGATCATACATATGTATGAGCATTTTTTTTTTTTTTTTTTTTTCAATAAACACATATGAAGTCGATACATTTCTAACATTAATAAACTTGGTGTTATTGCCAACATGTGCGGAAGTCTAAAATTTTGTAAATATTTTTGTATTTATATATATGTATATATATTTCCGGTACAATACATATTTAAGTGTTCACATACATACATGTTACTTGCTTACTTCCTCTTATGATAAAATATGTAATATTTTATAAGATTCAAAATTGAGGTCACTTTTTATTACATCCATAAACAAACTTATTGGCTTTACACAAATACACTGTAATCAAGAAATAATGTTTTCTGTATCGAATAAGATAGAAAAATATTTGCAAAATAATCCCTTAACGCATACGTAATATATGTATGTACATTTAGGAAAAAACAACTACGCTTTAATATTTTTGTATATTTTGAGATTTATGTATATTCTATAACCCTATTATTTCATGATTTAACTAATTTTACCTTAGTTATGAATAATATTTAACCATGATAATTAACAAGTGGAAGTGTATTATTATACCATACCGAATTTAATATACCCACCATAAAATTTTTGTTCAAATTGGATAACGTTTACTCGGTTTAGTCTGTGGTCAAAAGGGGTCCATTATTTTAACAGCATCTCCAAAACTCAATTTTTAAACTTTAAAAAATTTTGTTAAATGGATTTTAAAAAATTAAATAAAGTATTCTATACTGGATAAAATAAAGGATATATGTTAACATATGTATATATATATATATATATATATATATATATATATATATATATATATATATATATATATATATATATATTATATTATATATATATATATATATATATATATATATATATATTATATATATATATATATTATATATATATATATTATATATATATATATATATATATTATATATATATATATAAAAACTAGATTTTTATACCCGGCGTTGCCGGGTTTTAAGTGGTTTCATAACATTATACATATTTATTCATTCAAAATTCTTAAAGTCTCCTTATGAAGAAATTTCTTATAAATTTTTTTTGGAACAATATTTAATGGAATATATGTTAGTTATATTTAAGTAAAGAAAATAATTGGTGTTTATGCTCAAAAGTAACCGCTTTTATAATATTTAAAATTTAGTGTCTTTAGGATATACAGAATCCCTTTTTATGTCCCCTTTTGGTCCAACTTTCGCAACAGTACTATGCTAATTTATATTTCTGAAATTTTAAAAAGCTTAATGGAATATATTTTGAGTTTAGTAAAGACAATAATTGGTATTTATGCTAAAAAGTACTACTACTACTTTTCACCCATTTTACGCCCTCCTATTCCAAGTTTTGAAAAACGATATAGCATATAACACCCTCCGAAAAAAGATCTACCAATGTTCCAAATTTCAAGTCTCCTATTATGGGTTCTTACTTAATACGGGCCATACATGCTTAATTTTATGTTTCTAGGTTCTGTATTATAGAAATTTCAAAAAGTACCTTTTGAAGATCGATAAAGTACCAAAAAGTCCGCTTTTATAGGTTCTCATGTAATCCGGACTCTACATACTTAATTTTATGCTTCTATGTTTAGTATTACAGAAATTTCAAAAAATACTTTTTGAAGAACGATAAAGTACCAAAAGCTGCCCTTTTATGGGTTCTCACGTAATCCGGGCTCTACATATTTAATTTCATGCTTCTAGGTTCAATATTATAGACATTTCAAAACGTACCTTTTGAAGAACGAAAAGTACCAAAATGTTCTCTATTTAAGGTTCTCATTTAATCCGGGCCATACAGAAATTTCCAATAGTACCTTTTGAAGAACCTAAAAGTACCAAAAAACCCCTTTTATCGGATCACTCTTAATCCGGGCCATACATGCTTAATTTTATGTTTCTAGGTTCCAAATTATTTCAAAACGTAACTTTTGAAGAACCAAAAAGTACCAAAAATACGTATTTTTATTTTTTTGTTAAGTTATGAATAAGTCAAAAATATTTTTTGTATGATACATGGGGTGCAAAAAAGTACCAAATGCATTTTTTCCCTAAAGGGGCCGAATTTGAAAAAAGTACCAGACACCTGTCCTCTTATTTTGTAAGTGAACGACGATAAGCTTTTAACTGCTTTTGTATCTTGTCTAGTTTAGGAAATATGAAATTACCGAATTTACCCGTTTTTATCCTTTACCCTGTAAACATTCGAATTTCCAAAATCCCGTCTTAGTAGATCTATTCGGTGTGAGACCAATCTCCTGTCCAAATTTCAGCTCTTAAACTTCAACCATTTAGGCTGTGGGATGATGAATCTGTCAGTCAGTAACGTTAGAATTTTATATATATAGGTATTAGGAAATTAGGATTAAACACAGAAATAATGAGTTGAATACCCTTCATAGCTTTACCGTACCTGCGATGTGATGTTGAATGATTTCGGGAAAAAGGCTGTCTTTGCCTATAATTAAGTAAAATAATATAATTAAAAATTGTTGCTTAATAATGATCAAGGATGCTGCGATTATTATTTGCGAGTCCATAGAAAGTTATTGATGAAAGTTCCGTTATAAAAATTCATCGACGTTAAAATCAAAATTTTAAATAATAAATCGAATAATGGATATATGTATATTCATTAATTCTTTAAGAATTTTTGAACAAAAATGTATTTGAAACATTCATAACATAACATAATTACTGAAAAATAGCACAAACGTTTAACATTTTAACGTTTAAAACATTTTAAATAAATTATTTTTTTATTTTTATTAAAAATTTATACAAGCAAAAAAAATATAAATTGAAGCCTTAAGCAAAACGACCAGTATACGTATTTATAATTAAATTTAAATAAAACTGTCAGTAAATAAAGCATGGAGCCAAATTAGGGCGTATAAACCATTTGTGAAATTATATAGGAGAGCATAAAAACATCATAAAACTTTGAAATTATGTAATTTTGATAAACTTTTTAAATATATATAAATATATATAAATTTCATGCAATTAATAATAAATAATGATTCTGTAGTGGTGTATAAATACTTAATGATTCCGACATTTTTTACATTAAATAAAAAATAATGTACTATTAAAACTAAATATGTGGGCATAATTTGGATTTTTCAATTTAACTTTTCAGGGATAGATGTAAATAAGCCAGAAGAAACTTGTAAGCGATTTAGCGAAAGTGGTCTTTACGCCCTTATTCGCATCTATGCTTCAAATATCATTAAGTAATTTAATTAATTTTTGACAAAATTAATTTTATTTTAATAAGAAAATGTACATTAAAAAACTTATAAATATTTTATTGCAAAGAAGGAAATTGTATATTTGTATATTGTGTACATTAACCCCAAAGACATATTTATCAATAAACTTATATTAATATTATAGATGTTTAGTTACCCCAACAAAACAATGAGATTTCTTTTAGTTTTCCGCTGAATATATGAAAATAATACATAAACAAATAAACTCACATACATATGTATGCATAATAATATATGTACAGTAAATCGATAGACTTACTAAAATAATAGATTGTAAAGGCGGAAAATACTTATGAAAATGTTGTATCATTGGAGTTTCACTCCTTCGATATAAAGTGAATAAACAAAGCTGGTAGAATATATAAATCACTTACTTTTGTATATACTTACATATCGTCACCTGAAATGCAAAAATGCGTAACAAAAATTTAAAGTCGACTTTTGAAAATGGCCCACTTTATTTTTCAAAAACTCCGATTTTATCGACATGAAATACAAAAGGGCGTAACAAAAAATTAGTCATCGTCATCAACTGACGATATATACATACATTCATATGTATATATGTATGTTAATTCATGTCTTTACAAGAAAAGGTAATAATCCACATTTGGATTTCCACTTACATAAATATGTATGTATGTACATACATGAAGCAAAACAGATAGCAAAAAATCAATGCTAGTTGCATGTTGTTAAAAATTATGTTTCTTAATATATTATATTTATTAATTTTTTAAATAAAAAATACCTCTCGTAAATATCTATTAAGGGATATTAGAAGGTTAATGGCGCTATTTAAAATTTGTAAATATATGTATACAAATTTATGTATATGGAAACTATACATAAATTTGTACATACATACATGTGTAACTACAAAACTAAACTACCACTATAATAACCCTCATTAGGTTATTATAATTTTGTGCTTTTTAACTATTTCATAAGAATTTTTTATTTACCCTCCAAAAAATCAATGTAAAAATACTGATGCATGAGATTTCATTTATATATGAGATTTCATTGAAAAATACATAAAATGCTAAAATTTTGAACATATTTGTACATACCAATTAGATTTTACTTCCATAACCACTTGCTTTTTAATGACAACTACTTACCATGTGCATTACCATGAATTTATGGCTTCATTTTCATCTTATATAGAAGTTCTTTTATTTCTAATTTGTCATTTTATCTGTACATTTAATTTGACTGCGTTTTAAATTTGTATATGAAAACCATAATTTGATGCGAAATGAAATAGCTAAGCAGTGATACTGTAAGTGAAACATTTTTACTAACAAGCCTAAGTACCTGGTTCGTATTGTCGCTTACAATTTAAAAACAAAACAACTTACTCAATAACTTGTTTATAAGCGAAATTGCAAGTGCTTCTTTAAATCCTCTATTAACTTGCTTCAAATGTCATATAGTATTTAAATGCTAACAAACTCATTAACTCATTACTATTTTAAGTAATTCTTTTTCTAGGAGTATAAACCAGCAAAAATTAAACGACGTATTTTCAAATGAATAACATTTATCACCAATTCGAAAGTAGCACCAATCCAAAAGGGCTTTTTATAAGTCCTAGGGTCAAATGAGGCCCTATAGTTATAACGGGACATCAAGGCTAGTATAGAACTTGGTTTTGCAGCTTTTTGTCGAGATACGAGTATATTAGTTGTATGGGGCTAGGTATCATGTAACAAATTTAATTGAAATATCTTCAAAATTGCGACCTGCAGTTTGATTACAAAGTTTACATGGACGAACGGATAGACAGATGGGTGTACATAGCTAAAACGACTCAGAAAATGATTTTGAGCCGATCACAGAAACAAAATAAAAATTTCAATTATCAAAATAATTATATCAAGCAAGTTTTGCACCTATAACCAAAATGATGATGATATATTTTTTAAATAACGAATCAATCTGAACAATTATTGTCAATAATTGAGACAAGATTTAACATTGATTAATTCATTGATTGTATAAATTAAATATAAATTAAATAATTTATAAATATAAATTTGATTTTTTATCAATCAATTAAAAAGGTGATTCAAACAATCAAATTATTAATCGATTACACACAACGTTAAAGGAATACCCGACCTTTAACAATGCGTTCAGCGTTTACAAAAAATATTATTTTATTGTCACAATTGAACATATAAAGTGTTTCATAAACTGTCAAGAAACTTGAATATTACACCATCCGACAAAAAGAGAAAAAATTCGTTAAACAAGAACCGGATGATATACGTCTGATGATGTGATAATAAAGAGACTTTTCGGTACTTTTTTCATTCTACACAGGTATTTTCTTGAGTTTTCTATAATATTGAACCTAGAAACATGAAATTAAGCATGTAGAGCCCGGAATAAATTAAAATCTATAAAAGGGGACTTTTCGTTCATCAAAAGGTACTTTTTGAATTTTTTATAATATTGAACCTAGAAACATGAAATTAAGTATGTAGAGCCTGGATTAAGTGAGAACATATAAAAGGGGACTTTTTGAAACCTTTTCGTTCTTCAAAAGGTACTTTTTGGATTTTGTATAATATTGAACCTAGAAACGTGATATTAAGCATGTAGAGCCCGGATTAAGTGAGGACCTATAAAAGGGGACTTTTTGGTACTTTTCCGTTCTTTAAAAGGTACTTTTTGTGTTTTTTATAATATTGATCCTAGAAACATGAAATTAAGCATGTGGAGCCCGGAGTTAATTAGAATTTATAAAAGCAATCAGGGACTTGAGTGAATGAAAATTTTAACTGGAATATTTTCTGGTACTTTTTGAATTTTCTATAATATTGAACTTAGGAACATGAAATTAAATAAAATAGGTCCTTTGGTACTTTTTCGTACTTCACTGGTACTGGTACTTTTAGAGCTTTCTAAAATATTGAATAAATAATCATAAAATTAAACACGCAGTATCCCAATTGAACGAAAATTGAAAAAGCATACTCTGGTACTTTTTTGTTCTTTTACTAATACTTTTCGAATATTCTATAATATTGAACCTAAAAACATTAAATTGGACATGTAGCTTCCTAATTGTATAAAAATCTTTATGTGATTTTTTTGGTTTCTGGTTGAAAATTAAACATGCGTCATCCTCATTTAATGAAAATGTATAAAAAGGCACTGTCTGGTACTTTTTCGTTCTTTAACTGTTTTTTTTTAAATTTTCTGTAATATTGAGACTAGAATCATAAAATCAAACTTAAAGAGTTCTCTAAAAGGGGAATTTTTGATATTGCAGATATATATATACATTTACAATAATGATATTTATTTTATTCCATTACGATGAGGGTAGCGAAGCACGCTGGGTATAGCTAGTTAATTGATAAAATTGTTTAAAAGTGAACGGTTAAGGGTTAATCTTTAGGTGAAAGATTAGGGATTACATTAAACCTCCAAAGTTGTTTTTGAGTTATTTGCCTTAGATATACATAAGCCATTTATTTTTTATGTAAAATTTTGATGGGGCTTTTTATAGGGGCTAGGGTCAAATGAGGCTCTAATAATAATCTATAACGTTCATCAGGGTCATCAAGGCTAGTACAGAACTTAGTTTTGCAGCTTTTTGTAGAGGTACGAGTATATTAAACGGAATTATGAACTAAAGTGCCCTATTTGGCGGGTTCAGTTGTATGGGGCCTAGGTGAAATAATGGACCGTTGTTTACTATTTTCAATAGGCTTCGTACAGGTACAGGACCAATATTATTGTGCGTTACAAACATTCGCAAAACCCAATATAACCTCCCCACTAAAGTATAAAAAATAATTACATTTGAGTATTAATTAATGCGGAAAGATCGGATAAAAAGGTAATGTTTAATCTATTTTATATCTTATGTTATATTTTGTGTTATTTTTAATAGTTAATTTACAGTTGCGGAAAGGTGTGAAAAGGTAGTATTCTTTGGACATGTTGTACAGGATCAAAAGCAAAATCCCTGACACATAAACATAGCGTTAACATATTCGGCTATGCCGAATTTTTTATACCCACCCAGAGGTCACTGAATATGTATACTTTATGGCAGACGTCGGCGCTAGTATTGTTCTGACAACGAAGATTTTCGGCAAATTACATGTACACAACACGATCGCATACGAACCTCTAAACAAGAGCATCAAAAATACAAATATTTTATTTAGTTGCTTGACAGCATTCAACAAAGCAGGTTGATGTCGCTTTGTTAAAGAAATTGCAAACACAACTTGAAAAAACAAAAACAACTTGCAAAAGCAAGAGCATAATTTATAAAAACAACGTACACTCTAAATAATTTTCTAGAATACATAACAATGAAAGTAAATAAGTTTCATACTTTTTTTGTACATTTTAATTAGAAATGTTGTTTCTATGTGAAGAAATTATCATTCTTAAGTACATTGATTACACATTGTTTATAAATATTCGCATTTTACAGTAATGCAATTTAATCTTCAAAATTAAAAATAACGAAATATTTTTTTCAGTGCAATTTCAATGAAAAAATGCCAATAGTGTGTGTGTAGTGGTTATTTTTTTTCTGCCTCTCTATCCGCCGGTATATGCTTTATGGGGTCTTAGAGCAATATTTCGATGTGTTACACACGCAATGACAAAATTAATATACCCCCATCTTTTTTGATGGTGGGTATAAAAATGTTACAATAATTACAATCGAATTTTGTAATAGTTGTGAGAACCGACTGAATTCGATTGGAAATAAATTCGGTTATCATAACGAAACTATTTTCTCTGTGTACAAAACATTTTACCAAAAATATTGTTAGAATATAAAATTAATAAAACAAAAGCAATAAAAAATTCATATAATATTGATGAAAATTTGAGATTTTGAAAAACAATATATAAAAAATTGTTTCGTTCTGATACATACACACATAAAAATATATATTTAAATACAGCTGCAAAGTTATATTTGGTTATAAAATGCTGGCCATTTTAAATTGTATGCCATATTAATAAAGGTATCCTTATTCCAAAGGATTATTAATAAAAAATTCTATAGTATTTTTAATAGAATAGTTTGTTGATGGTATATCATTTTGCATTTTTTCATATTCTACAAAGTTATTTTACTGATTTTACATTTTTACTTATCAATAATAAAAAATAAATTAAAAATGAGGTTTGATAACATCGGGGACAAATATGTAATATGAATACACAATGCAGTATCTGTTATGTTTAATACTTTTTTAAAAAAGATTAATAAAATAACATTTGTTGCTTGGATTTCGTTATTATTACTTATTATTATTTACATAAATCTATAGGAATAAATTAATCTATATTTAAAGTCCTAATAACATATTTTGAAATTAATATCACTTTGTATAGTATAATTTTCTGTCGTATATGAAATTCAAACATATAAAATAACAATGAATAAAATGCTTTCAGCAAACTCTTAATTAAAAAGTTTGTTAGAAACTCATTAAAAATGTAATTATTCAATTTTATGTTTCCTTTATTACGATTCGAAAAGTACGTATTCGGTTGATACATTTCCAATATTAATTGAAATTTATTGATACATGTTTCCTGATGCCACTTTATGTATCCATTAGAAACACTTGTGTAAGAGTTCCTTGATAGTAAAATAATGTGTGAGATTTCTTATGTAGAAATATTACAATTACTTCATGTCACATTCCAAAGCTTATAATTTATTGCCTTTTCTGTTTTTAAACTAATTTTATTATTAGATTTATACATAATTGAAATTTGTGTAAACAAAGCATTTTGAAAAATATCAAATTTTCTATGAATAACAAAGTATCTATAAACAAAACAGTGAAGATATATATGTATGTATATTGAGTTCAAAAACTCTTATTATATGTATGTTAAAACATTTTAAAATAATTGATTCCATGTCAGATTTTTTAAATTTAAAATGCCTGCAGTTATTTTATATAAACCCCAAATGCTGTTTCCGTTTTTTTGCTGTTTGTCCACGAAAGATGATGTTAATAATGGATATTAAAATACAAATATTTTTAAGCTTATTCCAGCTTGTTTTGCAAATTTTAGCATACGAACAAGTGGATAATATTTGCAACTATTTTTAAATTAAAACAAGTTGGAGTGCTAAGTATTTTCAGCTTTAGCGATTCAGTAATACCCTCTACCAGTTATTTCCTACATATTAAATAAGTATACATATCCAGGAAAAACTTATATTGAAAAGTAATGAGTTGAAATGCTAATAAAACCACTTTTTAATACATTATTTTAACACGGTAATGTCATTGAAGGCAAGTACTTGCACACTCGCTTACAAATAAGGACCCAGAAAAAAACTTACATTGAAAAGTAATGAGTCAAAAAGCTAAAAAAGCTGCTTTTCACTACTTCTTCATTAGCATTTTAAGTTATTATTTTAACATGGTGATGTTTTTGCAGGCAAGTACTTCTACGTTCGCTTAAAAATAGGGACTTATAGAAGTCATTACAAATAGGGACTACCTTCACATTATTTTATTTTTATTCCATTGCCAGCTGTATGGGAGTTAGGTAAAATTGTGGGCCGTTTTTAATGTCCTAACAATTACTGGGGAGTGCTTTCAATAGACAGACGGACAAGGCTAAACTAAATGCGAAAATGCTCCAAAACTTATAATATTTGTAAGAATATTATAAAAATATTTTTTAATTTACTTTCTGTTTGTAATAGCGTGTCCCAATCGGTAACAATTTGCTTGAAAATAAATGTTTGATAGATATGAAGTGAATAAAAATTTACATAAATTTTTGACAAATGAAAAGAAAAATTTGAAAATCCAAAGAAAAAAATATTTTGTAATTTTAGTTTATAATACATTTGTGATTGTAGAAAATCTATTTTAATAATAAAAAACAATAAAACAAAATTATTTTATTATGAATTAATACAAAATTTCGTAAATCACCCGAAAATAAAGTACTTCTGTAAGTGGTTATGGAAGTACAACCCATTACCGAGTTTTTGCTGGGTAGTTCATTTGAATCAAAAATTTTCGGTTACAGTTACAGTTACAAAATTTGGAACTCTTACGTTTGAATGTTCAAAAAAGACCAATTTCCTAATGGTCTTTATTTTTTCTTAGCGTATCTATGGTGAGGTAAAATGTGTGTATGTGTACATATATGTATTGCTTAATTTGTTATCTATGAACAAAAATACATAATATTAATTTCTTATAAAGTTTAAGTTACACATACATAAGTAATTAAGAATCTTGTAAGGGTACTTTTTCGAATGCTTAATTAATTACATTTAAGCATGTACTCATGCATGCTCAAGAAACAATTTTAGCAACGGAATAACAAATGATTTCCTTTTTTGAAAGAATGGTTTTTCATGTTAAACAAAAGATGTAAAAGTGTTATATTCGGCTTCATCGAATATATGTACCATCGAATTATGTATACGTCGCGTCAGAGTGATTTTCGGAAAAGGACCTTTTATATAGGCTTGGATAAATTGTAAAAAAACACAGAAGTTTTGATATGTTTTTGGTAAGTATTTCCAAACCAGTTATGTATACGTTATGAAAATGTATACATAACGTATACATTTTCAGAAAGGAGCGATTTTTTCTATTCTAAATACTAAACCTTATTAATAGATAAATAATATTTCTAGCTCTTTCCTTATGTTCCATATTGCCAGTAAAACATATATTTTGCTACTTTCGACAACCAAAATTTTATGTAATACAAACAGAATGACAAAATCAATATGTGTTACATTTTTTTGATGAAGATATAAAAATAATTAATTTGTTGTTTTGTTCCCAAAATTCCTGTTTGATTTATGTTTTTTCTACAACTATCGTTTATGAATAAACCAAAACTAATTTACTTTTTTACTTTTATTGTAATTCCAGAAATTTGAAGCAATAACTTTCATAAGATAATACATATATATACATATATTTTGTATATATATAAAATACATATATACAAAACATGTAGTTTGAAACACATGACCACAATCACGCAAATTAATTTATCTGAATTTAAATTCTATTACCGACAGTTTACACATGCAAGTCAATGTTTGATAAACCCAAATGATATAGGGAATAAAATAAATAGTGTGATAAGTTTCATTTGCTTTAAATTAAAATCTTTCAACATTGATAAAATGTAAACCTTAACAAATATTAAGGTTTTGGAGGACTTTAAATTTCGTATTAAAAACTTATTATTTTTTTAAATTTTTTAAATGTGCATGAGCTTCTATGCGAACTAGGCCGATGCAAAAACATCACTTTCGTTTACTACCACGTAGATGGGATGCCTCTGTTAACTTGGCAACATCATCTAGAGACGTAACGTGTAGACCGAAGTACAGATCCATCAAATAAGCCGAGTCTTTGTTCTTACTCACACACGCATAGAAAAAACTTGGTAGTGGTAATCATGTTCTAACAACAACATATTATGGTTAAAATTATGATTACATTCTTAATATGTTATGGTTATTGTAACAATTTTAAAATATCATATTATGATAAAATACAGTTCAAATATTTCATCATAATATCTTTTATTTACAATAATATTGTTTGTTAAACATGGCTTCATTATGTGATTATAATTTCGTTAAAAAATATGTACCAAAATAAAATTTATTTTGATTACAGAATCAGTAAAATTAGAGTTTCTAAATAAGTAAAAATATATATGTATATAAAACATGACAGAGTTCAAAAATTTGTATTTGCCCACAAAAACATAACTACATTATTTTATTCAAAGTAAAATACATATAATGAGTATAAATAACGAGAATTATTTCAAATCATTTTATCGTCTCGTAAAACTACACACACAACAATCTGTGTGAGGTGTTTGGTTAAGGTTGGTTTGTTTTTGTAGCAGCAGACATACATATAACATTAATACTATGGTTATATAGCATATAACAACATAACATACAATGGTTATTTGTAAGTTCAAATTGTTGTAAATAACATAATACGAATTCATTGTTACCATTATTTAGTTTTTGAAAAATAATTAAGTTTCAGTGAATCATACTGAAATTTATAATTGTCATGAACATTAAAATGATTACAGTAACTAAAATATTGTTTAAATCAAATTAAAACAACATGTATGTGTTTTTGATAGCAATATATTGTTACATTGTTATAGTAACCATGTCGAACCATGGTTTTCTCTGCGTGCAAGAACACACTGTGGTAAATCTGGTATGAACAGAGTTTACTCCGAACATACCCTACATTCATCCTGTATTACGTTATACAATTAAGACCAACTTATTTCCAACACTTAGTCCCGCAATCACTCCTCTGTGAGGAGTGACGAAATATATTCATACTGTTCTCAACTCAACCTCAACCACCTGACAAGCCAGGACATAGTACTGCGGGGACTAGTGGTTCAATCCTATTTCAAAACATACCACGGAATGTTCGAGGAGTGAAATATCACCAGTTTATAGTCCCGGCAGACTAGCGGTAACACATCTTTTTCCAAGATTGCAATAACACCAAGTATGGATTTTAATCAAGGTAACATGCTCCCGGGGGAGAGAGATTGAGAATTCAATAAAGTCTCTCGGTATATTTGGAGTGGTCTCGAGCGTCTTTATTGTAATATATGTTAACTCGCAGTTTGTATGTGAAACCCTTTGTGTCATTAATTTTTATTTTTGAGCTTTCATTTATTTTTGGTTACTGCTTTATGTGATAAATTATTTATTTATGTAGAAGTTGTGAAAAGACATCGTAATTATATACTTTTATTATCAAGTTTTGAGTTTTGTATTTTCTACAATAAAAGAAACAAAAGTCAACATTAATAAATACATTTCTTAATGGATGACACATGTCAAAATCCTAGTACCCTATTCTTGTACAAAATTAAATCAAACAAAAAAATTAAATACATATATAGTTATATAACATTATTTCTGTTGAATTTTTTTTTGTAATTTTTTTATTTATTACAAAGAATACTTAATATCAATGATTTATACTTAAAACCAAAAACCACATAAAACAATGAACCAAACACATCAATATTTTTAATCTTAATTTCAAGGTATGCTATTGACGGTATTGACCTTAAAAAATAAATTATGATAAATGAGAAAACTACATCAAATATATAGATTTATTACTTCCCAGCAGTTTTTTGTTGAGTCAATGTATTAAATTTTGACTGTATTCTACCTAAATATGTACATATGTCTTATTACAAGGTTAACGAAAATTTTTATATTTTGATATTGAATAAAATAATAGTTATTTTATATAACTTATTTAGAGAGAAATAACTTTGAACTTCTTCTTTTTATACTGTCCTTAGTTATTGGCATCCTCCTAAAAGATGTTAAGGTAAACAAATATGACAAGTAAGGAATAGGCACCCCGTACTGCAGATTTTAGGTTTACATGCATATGAGTAATAAAATTGTATTTGAACTATCGCCATCTACAAAAATTTATGTGTCAATTAGAGGTGCCCAAATATTATGAATTTTGTTTGATTTATTTACCCAATTTTATAATTTTTAATCAATTTATGCCACGGGTTCCCGTTCTCCAAATGGATTGAAATTAAGAGGTAATTTAAGGCACTAATGAACAAAGTAAGACCAATCAAAAATCGATAGTTTTTGGGCTCATCTAATGTTCATAAATATATGTGTAATTACTTGACTAATTAGTTATGCTGTCAATACAAAGAGAAAAATGGAAAATTTAAATAAAGTTCACAGAAAAAACTGAAAATGAGTTTTAATTATCAAAATAATTGTATTAAACAAGTTTTGCACCTATAACCAAAATGATGATATCAATTACCAAATTTGTAAAAAAATAAAAATATATATTTTTTCCAAATAACAAATTAATCAGAACAATTAATATCAATAATTGAGACAAGATTTAAAATTGATTAAATCATTTAATTGTATAAATTAAATATTTAATAAATATAAAATTGATTTGTTATTAATTTATTAATCAAATAAATTAAACTATTTGATAGAGAATTTTTTAAAAACAAATTAAGAAGGTGATTAAAACAATCAAATTATTAATCGATTACATACAACGTTAAAGGAATACTAAACCTTTAACAATGCGTTAAGCGTTTACAAAAATTATCACTTTACTGTCACAATTTAACATACAAAGTGTTTCATAAATTGTCAAGAAACTTGAATATTATATGCCTAAAATTTTATTGACTATATAAGAATTATAAATATTGCTAGAACAAAAATTCAAAATAAAATATTAAAAATAAATCTAAAATAGAAAAGAAGGCCAGAAAATTTTTTTTCGATCAATTAAAAAATTAATTGTATTAATTAAAAATTTAATCAAAATTTTACACTTAAGTTTCAAACAGTTTCAAAAAACGAGATAATTAAGACAAATAAAAAATTGTTTAAATAAAAAATAAAGAAAATTAAAACATTTTTATTGAAAATAAACTACCGATAATTTTTTCTGTGTTCCTATCAGATTAACAAATATTTCTAAAAAATAAAATACCCTTTATATTAAAAACAAAACTAAACGGTGAAAACGTCCTACTACCGGTCAACCCTTATGTCATACTTGGTCACCTTTCAAAAAAATTTATAAAAAACATATACATATGTATGTATATATATGCATTATTATACGCACCATCAAAAAAGATGGAGTGGTCAATTTTTTTTGTTATTCCGTTTGTAATACAACGAAATATTGATCTTAGCACACAAAAGCATATACATATAGTCTGGGTTCTTATTAGATTCTAAGACGATATAGTTATATCCATAAGTCTGTCTGTTGAAAACACGATAGAGGCCAAACGGGATGAGCCATAATTACACAAATATTTGTATATGATGTAGTTTGAGTGGTATTGAAAATGGGCAATATCAGTACAGTATTTTACCTAGTCAAAATAAGAATTCCCCATCAGAAAATTACTATAACGCAGATAACTATCTTAAAAAAGCTCGTATACAATGACATTCGTCATAAACAAGTTTAATAGGAACCAACATGTTTTGGTAGAATTTTATAATAATTGTGCTTACAACAGCTCAAAACAAAAACACATAATTACCCGTTTAGTTCATTTAGTTTAGATTAGCTTTTTTGTTTTCTCTTCTGAAATAATCATATTTCATACCTTATTAATTATCCTATTTTACGCGTTTAGTTTGAATTGCCTAATACTATTTAAAATTGTATATCTTCAGAATATTTTATACAGCAAATAAATTTTTTGTTCGTTTCCATCGAGGGGAAGTCATTCTGAACTTTTTAATTATTCCACAAAGTCTAATTTGTTATTGTGTTCCATTGTGTTTTCCTATAAAATAACAAAAATTGGTGTTTTTGATAATAATTATTTTCAAAGGTTGTTTAGGAATTTCCCTAATATTGCTATTGCAATAAAGACAGAAACAAGGATGGGCAAAGCTTAATAAGCTTCAATATCTATAAGGATCTAGGATATATTTTTTTATGAATAATCTTTAAGTTTTATTTAGGTTGTATTTTATAAGGAATAATTACACGATTTTTCATGTTTAATTTCAATTTCATATTGTTTGAATTGACTTTAAAAGTTTCCAGCTCACAAATGGTCATTAGTAGTAGTCCAAATATGTATTGGTAAACATCATCAAAACAAACAAGAAATATTTTGTTTGGGGTAACAAAATCACATCCGCTCTTCATACAAAATGAGTTTGTATAATATAGAACATAGATAAAGTCAGTTTTATTACATATGTATATATACTTTTCGCAATATGTTTATTTATAAGCTCATTTTATCCATTGGAACCATATAAGTTTAAAGACTTAAACTAACATCTTCAAAAAATAAATATTATTCAACATAGAATTTTTTATTGTTGTAATAATCCAGCTTATGGTTAAAGTAATAAAGAATAAGTATTTTTTGAATTTTCTAAACATACTTTTTTTGAGTTTTATATATTGTAAATATAGATAATTCAAATTTTGTATTATTGATTTTGACCTAAAGCCGGATTAAATTATCAAAATATTTCATATGTATACATATAAATGTATATGTATGTGTAAAAAGGATCTTTATTGTATTTTTATAAATACATGCAAATATCATGTGTGCAAATTAATATTTAAATATTTCCTTTTTCATTATTTTGAAAACAAATTGAGTATTTTACCCCCAGAATTACTTTTATTGTGTTTAATGGTTTATATTATAAATGAAGACTAAATAGTAAAGTTGCCAATCTCGTGTTTTCTATAAACATGTCTGACGTTAGCATCTAGTATATTTGTTGAGTTTGTTTTTTTTTTGTAAATTTCATTCGTGTTAGAATTTTAATTAAAATTTGGCATTTTAGCAAACATATTTTATATTTGCATCTGTGCATTTTTAATGAACATACATATTAGGTATGGTTTTTCATTTTTCCACACAATGAACTTAAGTTTCCACAAATTAAATTTTATTGTTTTCAATTAGATTATTGGAATTAGAAATTCATATATCAAGTAATGCAGACATATATATATGTTAATATAACCTTTTTACATTCGATATTAAAAAATTACTTAAAAATAACATTATAGTGTTGAAATTTAATGCAAACAAGTTTATCTTCCAAAAAATTAGTTTATTATATTTTTATCCAATTTACATTTTTTTTCTTATATTTTATTATTTCCCAGCAAAAAATCTTGACTTTTAGTAATGAGTAATCTAGATAATGTAGTTATTTAATACATTACATAGTAATGTGTGGTCATTATCAATGACATTATTTAATTTTTTTGAATGGGTTTTGTAGCCAATTATCTAGAGTCCAATTATCTAAAGCATTTATTTAACGCTTGTGGTATTGAAACGATTAATCGTCGTTCGGTTAATCGATTAATTTTTTACGATTAATCGTTCGAATAAATGAAAATTGTCAAATTTCAAATAACGAATAAACCGAATAATTTCTATCAATTAACCGATTAAGAAAGACTCACTATTTAGCAGTAAAATTACTATGTATTTATTACAAAATTTAATATTTTTATAATAAATTTTCGTCTTTTCTTAATTTCTTAATCATTTTTCTATAATAAAAAAATTTTTGATGACTTTTGAAAAGAAATCATGGAAATAATTATATCGCTTTTATTTTTATAACCAGTTTTTTTTGGGAATAATTTCTAGTATTTGATAAAAAACTAAACAAAGAATTGAAGTGAAAATAATATTTTTGTTTATAAACCGTGCAAAAGTTATTTTCAAACATGAAAAAATCTTTGCGTACAGGAAACTGTGGACAATTAGTATTAACTCTGTGCAATAAATTTTTCATAATCAGCTCTTATGCTCCTGTAAAAGGACTTTAAAGTTTAAAAGACATCCAATTTCAAAAGATGGAATTCTAAATTTATATTAAAAAGTTGGTATTAATATTAATTTAAAATGAAGCTGAGTTCCCCTGCTTCGAAATACTATAATTTATTTCAAATCGTCAAGATCATCAAGAAAAAATTGAAAACCTTAAAGAAAATTTGTCACAAAAAAGTAGTTAAAAGTTTTTGAGTCGAAAATGAAACCTTTTTAAATTTAATTTCTTTTTCGTTTTTCTCTAAGTGAGACAGGTAAAAACAACTTTTATTTGATGACCAATATTAGCATTAAAAAATACATATAAACATTTTAAATATTCGTTTATAGTCCTTTAAACTTTGAAATCCTTTTGTAATAAGAATATAAAAATCGGAGTACGCAATTTTCACATGCTTATAAACTTTTCCATGTGTGAATGCTTTTTTCAAAATTATTACAGGGTGTATATGAAGAAAATTATTGTTAATAGCAATAATAACATTTAGTTTCCTTTTATTCGAATAACCGAATGATTTTTAATTATACGATTATTAGCCGGCTAAAGTAAAACCTCAAATAATTATTTGTCGAATAAACCGAATAAGTCAAAAACCCGAATAATTGAATACCCTAGTATTTATTAAAACCAAAAAGTAGTATAAATTACTTATTAATGGGGCAGTGAGTAAGCTGAAAGACTAATAAAAACAAAAACAATCGTAGAGCCAGGAAAAGTCGATTAAACACATTTGTAACCTCGTCGAACAGAAAAAAAACTATTTATTCAGTCCAAAAGTCCAACATTGCTTCAATATTACTTGCCTGCTACCGGGTTCAATTTTTTAACTTATTAATGAATTACCTAATGTAATTATAACCCTCAGGCGAATGTTTTTGCAATCGGTAAAAATATTTTGGAGTTATGTACTTATTCTTATTACCCTTGAATTATGTTACTCATACGCCCATAATGTCAATAGAATAAATGGGCATACTTAAACTCTGGTAAGATGATTGTCAGATATAACAATGTAATCGGGCATATTAATAAAAATCTATTAAAAATCAATTATCTAAAAATATGGAATGGTATAAAATGAAAATTTTACACGATTGTCTTAATATATGTTGCCAACAAAAACAAAATATCTCCAAACAATTGTCGGATATTTATTGTCATGCTACACACCTCAGTTAACAGTTAATAACTTCTCTGAAAGCATTAAAAAGAATTTTACATGAGAAAAAACAAACAAAAATATAACAGTTTTAATAATTTAAACTTTTGTTATCGGTTTTGAAAAGAAAAAAAAAAATCATGAAAAACATTTGAATCTTTTATATACTAATATTGATTGTTTACATGTAATTATATTAAATACTATTTCTTTGTCAACAAGTTAAATATATTGCAATAACTGCTACTTTATTCAATCGAAATATTACTGAATCATTCATTAGCACTATTCTAAATCGATTTCATTAAATTCTACCGCAACCAACCAATTACCCAACAACAATTATGTTAATCGTATAAAATACAGTTCAAAGCTTTTGTTTTTAAAACAAAAAGAAAAAATAATGACAAGTGAAACAATATTAAAACTTACCTTCGACAATTTAGTTTGTTAAATAATTTTAAGGTTTTAAATTATCCTTCTTAATAATAATATTTATTATTGTTTTTATCATTCTCTTTTTGACCACTGTTTTTTTTTTTAAATTTTAATAACTGCAGCACAATTTATATTTATTACTTTTTTTGTAATTATAGTCGAGTAATTATTTATGAATATTGTAATTGATTAATGGGTTTTAATGTGTCGCTTGATATGTACAAATTTAGTACAACCAAACTTTTAACGAGCATTTATTTAATTTTTGCCTTTAATATTTAATTAGTGTTTTTTATTTTCTGGAATAAAGATACTTTGGCATCGACACAACACATTTCTGACTTTATTAATATTCAATTCAATATAAATCACTTAATTACATTTAATTAAGTTGTTGTAAAAATCCAAGTGTGGATATCATTTTGAGGAGCGAAGAGGGTATATCAGCTTAAAATTTATTAAACACAAACATTAACAACGACACATGCAACACTTTTACAAAAAGGATGTTCAATTTGTATTTTGAACGGATATTTGTTTATTCATACACATACATACACTTCCACATTTATAATGTGAAAAACCATTTACACGTACAGCTTACTTGAGGAAGAGAGCGAAAAACAGGAAAAAAGAAGAAGAGAGTTAATGATATGTTAAACATTTAAATGCATAAAATGTTTAATAGGCCGCCGTTGTTAACATCAGATAAAACAAAAATACATTAAATTGTAACACCTATAATGTTGTTTTTGTTATTAAAGCGTATTACACAAAATGTAAAATCATAAAAACATGATATTGTTCTTGTTACCTTTGCTGTTATGACGGTTGCTGCTGTTGTTTGTTTGACTTACCAAAAGTTAAATTTAAAATTTAAGGTGTGTTTATTTGCTGTTCTATATATTTTTCAATCTCATCATAGCACATTTGTTTTAAGAATTATAATAAAATTTGAATTTTAGGAGAACAATTTTTTTATTCTTTTTAGCCTAGAATTAAATGAAATACTACATATTAATATAAAAGTGAAAGTTTAAAAAAAAATCAAAATTTTTTCATAATACCAATTTTAAAGATTTCGTATGTCCAAGAAGAGTTTTCCATTTTTAAACCAATAATAATATCGGTTTAAACAAATGTTTGTAAGGTTTAAAAATATTGGCCGAAAAATTTCCGAAACCGATTCACCCATAAATTAAACTATGGCAACTTAAATCCCGATTTTTTAATATATTGTACGAGAAACTATATTGTACAATGTACTTGGATTCATAATTATTCAACAGTAAGAAAATGTAATCATTTAAATATTTAATAATTTTAATACATTAATTTATATATGTATGCTTTTGTACATAAATATGTATTTAGGTGTCTATATATTTGTATTAATGCTTGTATATTTATTATACATATATGTATATCAGATAATAAATAATAATGATCTTTTATCACGCATTATTTTTATTTTTTTACTTTATACAACGATATACAATGAGAGGATAAACAAAAACAACCAAATCAATTTATAGGATTTTTACAACGTCGATTTGTAATTATTTTTTACATTATATTTTTAATTATAACATCAGCTGCTTACTTTCATCACTTTAAAGTACATTCGTTGTATTTCTCAATCAAAGATTATTAATTAACTTCATGGTTAAATTGCTAATGAGTTAATGAAATGCCTAAAAGCTTTAAATGAAATAATGATATAATTATTTAATATTGTCTGAGTATGAAATAAATTGAAAATGGATATAGTAGGTTGACTTGCATTGAATTAAAGTATTAAGTTTTGGAATTATTTAAAAGCTGTTATAAATTTACTATGTATTATGAACTGTTTTTTTAATTTCAATTAAAGTACATTATATTTAATAAATATATATTTTAAATGACTTATTTTAAGCCATGTTTGAATTATAAATTTGAATTTTCCTTATTCACATGGTTCCTTATTTCACATGGTTCAGATACAAATTGTACAATATAGAACATAAAATTTAATACTTTAATGTAATTAACACAAGCACAATACCCTTAATACAAGTTATAGTGTTATTATAAACATAGAGATATTTTATAAATACTTTTAGTTGTTTGAAAAATTATATTAAAATTGTTGTATTCGAAATTAAAAAATGTAAATCAATAAGAAACGTGTTTAATATTTGAAGTTAATATTTTTTAATATACGTATACTTAATATAATTCATCAATATTACTCATACGGATGCATGATAAAGATGAAAAATATACCTAAAACTAAAAAATATAAAATAAAACGCTTCTTTTAACAAGTAAGACTTCATTATTATAATTTGCCGAATCCTATATACCCTTCACTATAGTGTATTTAAAATAAGTTAAGTAGTTAAACATTTTAATTTATTTCATATATTCCAATTCTACCGTTACTTTAGCAATAAAAAAACGTAAAACAACCACTACTAACTCCATACGAAATAAACTACACAAAAAACCAACAAAATAAGCAAAAAAAAAAAAACACGCATCAGTAAATTTGTTTGTTTAAAGTTTAAAACAACATACAATCGCACCGCTTTTTCAATAAGCATATGTTGTTGTTTTTTCAACTTTTTTTTACTTATATCTTCGTTATTTTTGGAAGGATTTGGCTGACTTTAAATAGCAAACTACTTGAAAGCATGTCTGACAAAATTCTTGGAGATTTGGATCCTGAAGTTATCTGGGATCAGAAAATTTTTTATATAAGGATCCAAAATATGTACACTTTATAGGGTATTAAATTATATTGTAGAAATTACAATCGGAATGACAAACTTATACATATATGTATACTAGAGTGTCCTGAGAAACAGCCTTTTTAAGAATTTCATGTAGGAAATTCCATAGCTTTAAACTGGACACTTTTCTTCAAGTGCTAACTAAAGACACTTAAGAGATAAATTCTTTACAAACTTACCCGTTTAATATCACTTTACGTATAGACAGTATGGTATATATCTCGTAAATGTGCCCCGAATAGGAAATCGGAACGACAGCCACAAAAGAAGGAAAATTGTCAGTTTTTGGCGCGGCACATTCGCACTTATAAAGAAAATAATTTTAATTATTGTTAATGTGAAATATAAAATCAGAGGAGCATGCAAAAATATTTGAATGCAATAATTTTATGAACTTTTTAAAAATTTTGCAAATTTTTTTTTGTTATTTTTGCGATTTGATATATCAAACATTGACTCATACAAACATTTAATGAATAGACATGAAGATAATGACAAACACAATGGTATGCTACGAAGACGTCAGTTTTATCTAAATATATTTTGTTATGGCACATCATAGATGATGCTTAAAATTCGTAAAAATTATCACCATTTGCAAGTTTTCTTAATACTTTAATGTAAAACTGTGGCGCATCAAAAAAGTTTTTGTGGGCCAAAAAATGTACATAACATCAAAAAGCATCACTCTATAAATATTTAATTCCTTCAAACTATAATTTTTTACTTGCATTTCCTTATAAATGAAGCTCGTTGAATTCAGATAATAAAATTTTTTTATCTTTAAGCAACAAGTTAAAAAATTACTAAAATGAAATTTCTTACTGTGTATTTTAATAATTTTTTGAAATAAATCGTATGGTATGTATTTAATGCGCTGAATTTGAATAATTATTACAATTACAACAAATTTGTTTTTGATAATCATTTGATAAAGAGTACATTTAATTGAAGCATAAGAGTCATTCTTCTGCCTCTTAAAACCAGAAATACATACATATATATGTACATACATATTTGTCCGTTAAGGTTATTTATGAAATGAAAAACAAAAACTATGTACTTTCAACAAATTTTACCAAAGGGAATAAATAAAGCAACTTAACTCTCACGTGTTTATAAATATTTATCAATTAATAATTAAACGTTTCTTATATTTATATACATATGTAGATATTCGTGACATGAATTTATCAGCAAATGTTTATTACTGGACACATGGTTTTCTATATCTTTAGATAAGTGGACATTAGTTTATTCAACATGAATATTGGTGGCACAATAGGAATCAAAAAATAAACAATTTGAAAATTAAGTAAGAATTAACAAAAACCTTTACTATGTAAAATGTAAAAGTATCAAATTAAATAATGTGTGCACTATACATACACTGAAAATAATCCATGCCTAATATACACGAAAAATGTTGTACATTGTACGAAATGCTTCGTGGTTTCGCACCACGAAATTCTTTTGTAATATATACGAAATTGTACGAAATATATTAGTAAAATACAAAATAATTTTATATAATTTTAGAAAAAAAATTTGTTCATTTTACGATTTTTTTTAAGACAAATATTTTAGTTCTTTTAAAATAATTATTGTAAATTTAGAAAAAGATTGCGAATTAAAAAAAAAACAAATTTTTTATGTTTTTTAAATTAAATTTTACAGAAAATTAGGCAGCCGTAAATTAAAAATTACGTTGAATTTAACTCCCTTAAAATTACGAAAATAACAAAAAAAATCGTAACAAAATAATTTGTTTGTAAAATCAAAAATAATTCCTGTATATTACTAAATATTTTTGTTACGAAAAAATTCGTTACTTTCGTTAAATATTACATGCCTTAACGAAATTATTTTTGTACAAGAAAACAAAGTTTCTTAATATATACGAAAAAAGATATTACGACAGGTTTTCGTACTTTCGTAAAATTAGAAAAGGGGTTGATTAAACAATATTTCGTATTATACACGAAATTTTCGTATATATTACGAAAAAAGTAGTTAGGAAATTTTTTGCATAAAGTTAAGCATGTGATGGTTCCAAAAATTCTGCAATTTTTTATGTAAAATAACTTCCATTTTTATACCGAACACATCTTTAGAGGGTAGTGTATAATGGGATTATGCTGATGTGCATATATAACTTACATACATATACACAGAGGGAAAAAGAAATGTATACGCCTGGTACCAAATTAACAACAATGTTGTTAACTTGGACTGTAGAAGTGGATGGAAGATGAGAAAATGTTAGCAACTCTCAGCCAGACACTCCAAGCAAATGTAGTTTGTAGAAGAATGATAAATAAAAGACAA
>NC_060953.1:19983348-20095654 GCF_022045245.1 Lucilia cuprina | reverse complement strand
TGCAAAATCGAGGCCAGTATTTGTAAAGGGACGTGAAAACTCAGATCTTTCTGGAGGTAAGGCTGCCATAATTTGCCTGTGGCATCTTTTCTTATAAATAATACAGGACTTACATTTGTTAATAGTCGTTTTAATTAGATTCTTTACTTTTGGAATCCAATATTGAGTTCTTATGATCCGAAGGACCAGCTGATTGCCACCGTGAAGCGTGATATCATGAACGAACTTAACTAGTAAACGAGAGTATTGACAGTTATATGGCAGTAAGATGGGATGTCTTTCGTTGTAGGTAAGTCCTGAAGATGAGACTAGTCTACCACAGGAGCGAATTATTCCTTCTGGATCAAGAAATGGATTAAGATTAAGCAATTGACTGGAAGATAATATGGATTGTCCCTCCTTTAATTGTTTGTATTCATCCGGATACCATGCTTTTTGGCACATTATTATAAGTCGATCACGAACCTCTTTGACCTCTGAGCCAGTAATCGTCATAGTAGGTCTCGAAAACATTGACTTATATCTGGGATGGGTCCTGTAGAAGAATCTGAAAATGTATGCAGTAATACGAATAGCTCTCGCGAATGACGAAAACCTTTCCAGAATGTCTTCGAAGTTTGAAAAATACAAAAAACAAACCCTTGTTGGCTTCTTTTCCAGATCTGTTTCTAGAATATGATCAAAATCCTGAAACATTTCATTTGGAAATCGGAGAAATGTAGGTCCTTTCCACCAAAGATCATTATGAACCATTTCTTGCGGCAAAACGCCACGACTTGCAATATCAGCAGGATTGTTTTCCGATGCCACATGATGCCAAAGTGAAGGATCGATAATTTGACATATTTTCGATATTCTATTCGCGACAAAGGTTTGCCAGAAACACGGAGGTTTAGCCAACCAAGATAGAACGATCGTGGAATCTGTCCAGCAAACAGTTTCATATCTTTCGATGTCCAGTTTTGGAAGAAGTGAATCAATCATTTCCGCGAGAAGGGCAGCTCCACAAAGTTCCAAACGTGGTATAGAAATAGTTTTTAAAGGAGCCACTTTAGTTTTTGAAGAGATCAAATGTGTGAATACAGTGTCATTGTTCGATATTCGTATGTACAATACCGCTGCATAGGCCTTTTCAGAGGCATCGCAGAATCCATGAAATTGAATGTTGGAGTTCGGAACAAAATTTATCCATCTAGGAATATGAATATCTTTTATGTACGAATAATTCGATTGGAATATTTTCCATTGGGCAAGTGATTGAGGAGATAAGACTTCATCCCAACCAGTTCCTTCTGCCCATATTTGTTGCATCAATATTTTTGCCACGATAACGCACGGGGCCAGCCATCCAGCTGGATCAAACAAACGGGCAATATGTGACAAAACTTCTCTTTTAGTGAACTTCAAAGGCTCGGTGAATTCTGTTGGAACAAAGTAAAAAGAATCTGAGCCCGCATTCCATCTAATGCCCAATGTTTTCGCTGTACTTCTATCATCGAAATCCAAGAAGTCTTCATGAAGTAAGTGATTTGAGGGGAGATCGGCGAGAATATCTTTCACATTGGCTGTCCATTTCCGTAAAGAAAAACCAGCTGACCCTAGAGCATGTATAAGGTTATTTTTTGCTTTGATTGCAGCTGTAATAGTGTGCTCCCCTGCCAAGACATCATCTACATACATTGAATTCTTCAGAATTTTACTGGCGGATGGATTTTCTAGTTCAACATCTTCAGCTAACTGAATTAGCGTTCGAATAGCGAGATACGGAGCGCAGTTGACACCAAATGTTACAGTGTTTAATTGATAATCTTGAACAGAACTGTTAGGATTTTTTCGAAATAATATTCTTTGAAAAGGCGTATGTTTAGGTTCAACTAAGATTTGTCGGTACATTTTTTGTATGTCCGCATTGAATACAAAACGAAAAAAACGCCATTTAAGAATTAAAAGTGGTAAGTCACTTTGTAAAATAGGACCCGGGTATAGAATATCATTTAAACTTAAACCATTTGATGACGGGGATGAGGCATTAAATACTACACGAACTTTAGTGGTAGTACTTTCGGGCTTTATGACGGCATGATGAGGAAGATAGTAGGTCAAGGACTCATTTAAGGACTCATCACAAACTTTGGACATATGATTTAAGTCTTCATATTCTTGGACGACTCTATCATACTCCGATTTTAACGATGGGTCCCGGAGAAGTCTAGATTCATTCCGAAAAAATTGAGCCAAAGCACTATTCCGAGATTTACCTAAGCACAATTTCTCAGGATATCCTTCCTTGAAGGGTAAAGAAACGATATATCTTCCTTCCGGACTTTTCCTTGTCGTCATTTTGAATAATTCCTCACACTTTTTGTCTGATGGAGATATAAACCTTTCCCGAGGAAGATCCTCCACCTCCCAAAATTTGGAAATTTCCTTGTCCAAAGCAATTTCACAGAAATAAGAAACAATATTTGAATTTGAACTTGTAGATTTTGTCGAAACGGGCCCTGTTAGAATCCAGCCAAATATGGTCTCTTGAGCCATTAAAGATCCACAAACAGACGTCCTTACTCCGGAACACATAATTGAAGGAATCAAATCGCCACCTAACAAAATGTCAATTTTCGCACTGTTATGAAATAAAGGATCAGCAAGAGGAATTTTAGGTAAGTCCGAGAATGATGAAGGAAGAAATGTTTGTGACGGAATATTTTCTGCTAAATGGGGAACAACTAAAGCTTTTGCAGAAATTTGACTTCCACTATACAAAGGAGAACTTAAGCCAAAGCAACATTCTTTCCGTACAGTAGCAGATACTGTATTGTTTAGCCCTGAGATTGTAGCTGTTGTCTTCCTAAATGGCAATTTTAATCGGTTGAACAAGCGTTCGGATATCAAAGTTCCCTCTGATCCCGAATCAATTAGAGCACGTGCCCGAAACTTTACGTCCATATGACTAATGTTAACTATGGCAGTTCCTAAAAGGACACCATTCGAATTCATTGAAAAACAATTCTGTATCGAAACTCCTGAACTTGTTGTGGATGTAGTTGGATCACTATCACTTTGTACGAAAGGTATTGAGTTTGGATTTAAATTTGAAGTGGTACCTTCACTTAACTCGTTAGGGTCAGAGTTATCCCTGTGAAGCAAGGTATTATGACGCTTTCTACAGTGACCACAACTATTCTTACTATTGCAATTCTTAACTAAATGTAATTTTGAAAAACAATTTAGGCATAGACTTAGTTTTTTTATTAGACCGAATTTCTGAGGGTAATCCATTTCTAAAAAACTTGGACACTTTCTTATTACATGAAATTCATTGGGGCAAAGAGGACATCTTGGAGCTGCTATATTATTTTGAAAACTGTTAATTTTTCTTGTCGAAAGAGATACTTTGGAGTTCGTATTTGTTTTACGCAACTCTGCTACAGATTCAAGTGTCCGATACCGATTTGTCAGAAATGAGTCAAGATCTGCCCATTTAGGAATGCTAGTTTTATCTGTCAGACCTTGTTCCCACAATGTAAGAGTAGTGTCAGGGAGTCGATTTGAACACAAAAAAACGAATATCGGATCCCAACTTTCAACATCGATATCGTACATCTTTAGAGCCGAAATACTAGAATTAATATCGCGTTGCAGTTGTTTGAGTGCAATTCCGGATTCGGATGAAATCGACTGAAGATTAAAAAGGACTTTCAATTGCAAATTGACTAAAATTCGACGATTTTCAAAACGTGTACAAAGATTAGTCCAGGCTAAGTCAAATCCCATATTTGTCAATGGGCTTTTTTGTACAATTTCACGGGCTTCTCCTGAAGTTTTTTGTGTTAAATGAAATAGTTTCTCAACAGAACTTAACCTGGAATTCTTTATGTATACGGCCGTGAACAAGTCACGAAATGTAGGCCATAGCATATAGTCTCCATTGAATACTTCAATATCACATGGTGGTAAATTGAAACTATAAGAATCCGTATTTAAGCGACTGATTTCTATTGAATGTGTAGGAATAGGGGAACTATCATATTTGGAGGAAGCATCTTGTCGAAGTTTCTCAGCTAATTCCGAAAGTTTTGCCAGCAGATTACAATAAGTTATATAGGTGGTCTTGTATTTAGTACGGAACGTGTCTAAATCAACGGGGCTATCATCTTCGTCGTCGTTATTATCTCTATCCGCTAAAAATTTGTCATATGCCGTCTTAATTCTAGACCATGTGGATTTGATCTCAAGTTTATGAACTTCCACAGCATGACATGACGATATGGGAAGTCTGTTTTCATTAAACTCAGAATCGAATTCCACCAAACTATCTGCTAAGCGAATAAAGTTGTCCAAAGACATAGTTTGTGAAGTAGTGATTGAATTCAGGTGAGATTGAACAGAAATGGCATATATGTATAAAATAGATTCAAATGATCAATAGAGTTTGGATTTTCTATTACTATTCCGAAATATTGAACAAAAGATACAATGAAAATGTTTATGTGGGCAATCGATATACAGAAGATGGAAATCTCCACAGATTGTTACAAAAAATTTTAGTTAGAAGATTGATTAAGAATAATCTAAGATTATTCGAATTTTTATGAATTCAATGTTTTGTTTTTTTTTTTTTTTTAGGATTAATTTATTAAATTTTCAATAAAATAGTTAGTAATAGAAATAGAAAATTATAATATAATAAAATTTATTCGTGATTAAGATCTGATTTTATTTTTTCTGTGCAAACTAATAAGAAATTATTCATGAGAATTCAAATAGAAATTAAAGATATGTTTCAACACTAGAAACATTTGTAAGAACTAGAGATTAATAACCTATTAAAATATAGGCTATTGGAATTCCATTAAATATTTAACACTTTAAGAACCGTACGAACAGTCGAATCCAATTCTAAAAGAGAGTGAAACCTCCCTTCAGAGCCGATTAACAGCAAATAAAAATGATCAAGATAGTCGAGTAGCGTACGGACAATATATAGCACGACAATATTTGTTCTCACAGTGTAATAAAAGAAAAGAAACAAGCGGTCAACTTTATAATAGAAATTTATGAAACTTTCGTAGGTATTTTTTTTTTTTTATTGAAAAATTTCACATAGAATTTATAAAGAAAAATTAACTATGTATTAAGAATTACTATCGAGTGAATATTGTATTTTTTTGCAGAAATTTCAAACCAAAATACCATATATTCATAGATAAACGAAATATGCTATAATATTCATCACAATTGTTCGATCACAAACAAATGATTACAACATCAATACTAGAGTTCCAATGTGAGAGTATGTAATAAACAGAGGGAGAATTAAAAAAATGTAATATTGCAGGGATGGTAAATTCTGTAATATCTATATATATATAAAGAGATCCACATTTGTTTACAGACAAATGAACGGAATTTAGTATTGTAAAAGAAAGTTTAATCTTTCCTCTAAATAGAATTAAGTACAAATTAAAAATTTACATGCCTGGTTAATCACGAAGTTGCCTATGCAGGTAATGAGCGTTCTTAAGAGCAATATATGAAGCAATAACCGAAAATAACTGTTTATCAAAAAAAAGTAATTTGAACTCTTTAAATTACAAGAAACTAACAGAGAAATGTACGACAAAAAAATACCAAAAATTTTGCCGAGAGAATAGTTATTTGAATACCTGAATATGAAAAGTGTACAATTGAAAGAGATCAGAAGATTTCAATTTCGTAGAAGATTTTTAGTAAACACAAGCCAAAGAGAATATATATTTAAATAGCTGAATATATGTTACAAAAATGAGCAAAAAAAAATAGTTATTTAAATAGCTGAACGTATGCATGTAAAGTCTCCAATAAAGGTCTCCAACTTTTGGAAATGGTTGAACTTTGTACCTTTTTATTAAAATTTTTATTTTATTTTTTTTTTGAACTATATCGTATAGATATTAAAAACTAATTATTCCGAGGTTCTTTTATTCTTTCTTTAACTCACCAGCGTATAGCGAATCTCATTTTTCTCTGAAATTTTTCGTAGAACTGTCCCATTAATCGCTTATAATTGTTGCTAAAATTGCTCACGCACCTTATTTTTATTAAAATCATAAGCACTTGTACTTAATTCTTTTTTTTTATAATTAAATTAATAAATTAAATTAATAATTCTTCCGTGTCACAATCATACATTTATTGTCTTCAAATGGACAAAGCAAATGCTATTAAAACACTCTTGCGTTAGCACTATCAAATCCAAATAAATTAAGCAAATTACAACAAACCTTTTAAGTCAATTCCTTGGAATATACTGGAAATCTCTGAGAATATTAATATTTCCCAATGTTATCCGGATCGATGGATCAATGTTAACTTGGACTGTAGAAGTGGATGGAAGATGAGAAAATGTTAGCAACTCTCAGCCAGACACTCCAAGCAAATGTAGTTTGTAGAAGAATGATAAATAAAAGACAACGAAATTGGAATTAATTTTAGTTCATTTATTGTAATTTAATTGTTGGTTGTACCAGTAACAAAGATGCGATCAAAACCTGAGGTTGAAAAATTCTAATATATCGCGTAAAACGGAAAACGCATTTTTTTCCCAAAAAGTGGCGAATTACCATTTTCGTTAAATATATTGTACAAGAATAATGAGTTATTCGCAGCGTGCAGCTTTCATGTATGATTAGTTTAGCGATTTTAATCCATCGTTCGAAAGCATTAACAAATGTTTATAATTATTCAAAAATATCTATTGTAAAAGTATATGCATACGTACAACACTCATTGTCTACATCTAAATTATATACACATCCGTTGTCAAAATGTTACCAGACGTGGTGAGACCTCAGGATGGGGCAACAATGGGTCACGTATAAACAAACAACAAAATTACGCAAATATGTAAAGATTTTCAATAAATCGAATGAAAAACAAAAGGGCTTCAATCCAATATTTTGTTAAAAACCAAGGCGGTAATGAGTTAAAGTAAATATCCGATGTTAAACACAGATAGAATTGATAATCATGTGAATATGGAAATATGTAAATCATGGTTTGCAGGAATTTTGATAATAATAATACCGTTCTCATCTAAAATAGTTTTAAAAGAGTTATATAAGGATTCAGTAGCACTTGTAGAGAGCAAAGCCATTAAATTAAATTCTTATTCAACAACTTAAGTAAAATTAACACACAATATTTACAAGAATTGTGTAACAGGTTTATGATAAGACTTAATGAACTCAGAATGAAAGTAGTAAACACCCTTAAAGTTTACTTAACCCGTATTCGAAACAGGTTTTTTAAAAATTGGAATTTTTCGAATTATTCGAATAGACTTTTTTTTAAATTCTCTAATCCAGATGAAGTAGTTTTACTTTTTACTACAACAACAACTTGTAATAGTTTTTGATAAGGCAGTTAATATATTCAGCAGGCATGGGGGTAATGATTACAAAAAGCAATTAATTACAGGGTCAATTACAATTACTTGTAATTTTAATTGAAAATATTTGAATTACAATTACTTGTATTTTGTAATTGACTAATAACCAATTTCAATTACGTGTAATTGTAATTAAAGTTTTGCCAAGTACAATTACTTGTAATTGTTCTTGATTTTACCAATTACAATTATTTGCAATAATAACTTAATGATCACTAATTACAAATGACATGTAATTTTATAAAACAAAATTTTCAATTACTAGCAATAGTCATTGAAAATTTTTCAATAATAATAACAAGTAATTGTAATTGGCGATTGCAAGTAAATGTAATTTGAAAAACTTAAAAACTTACAAATAATAGTAATCGGCAAAACTTCAATTACAATTAAAAGTAATTGTAATTGACAATGCATCTATCACAATTACTTCAAATGTAATTGATATTCATAAACATTAGAGTTCAAAAGTTCTTCAGCAATAGTTTTTTAAAACATATATCTTCTGAAACACGTTAAAAATCTTAAAAACTGGGAAATTATCAACTTAATACCTTTGTATAGACAAGGATTCAAAGAAGTGAAAAATTATATTTTATAGTCCATATAAACAAATTACTTGACAAAATTTTTGCACATACATCTCCAACCTTATCCAACCAAATTTTATTACGATCGGACAATTTTTGACACCCGCCCACATTTAAATCCTATTTCAGATAAAAAAGTATTTTAAACATAACGGAAATAAAGCAAAATTTCATATAAGTGGGCTAATATTTTATTTCCGTAATAGGTCGGCTGTACTCGACAGTACATAAAACTTCAAATAACTCGATTAAACCAAATAAGACAAAATCCTGAATAATTCAGTACGCTAGTATCTATACATGAAATATATTATTTAATAAAGTATCATTGGATTGGCGTTATGGAAGAATTAACAAACCGAATACGACTAAAACTAAGATAATTTATTTATATGCATATATTCCAAAAATCTATTAAGTATATATCCTGCATCAATATCAGTGGTATAGATATATAACGAATATACAGCACTCTAACATGTTTCATTATAGGTTTCTGTTAACGACATCCGTGCGTATACATGTTAGTGATTTATTGATATTACAAATATTAAGTATACGCGTAATTTAGAAAAGCACTTGAAAGTAAAAAAATATATATATATATTTTTTATATTTTTACCAAAATTTCAATATCTGACGGTTTTGAATATGTTAAATACATATATGTACATATATTTTTTAATTTAAATTTTCTCAAAATACACAATATAAACTAAAAAATTTCCATTTAAATTCTCTCTTATTCGCAGCAGGACAATGTTGTTTCACCGGAACTTCTTTTATTCCCATTTTAATCATATTTTTTTTTGATTTATACAATGTTTAGCTAGAAGCTAACAATTTTTCAAAGTATAAACAAACAACATTTTTTTCAGACAACCATTCATTCTTTATATAAAAAATAGTTATTTTCCTGATTCCACCTTATCAAATGCACCCTGCGTTGATATATAAATTAACTAGAAAATTTAATATTAAATTTTGAAATATAAAAAATATAAGTTCATTTTTTTCACAATATCTAATAGTGAAGTATATTGCGATAGTACCTACTTATATTAAATTCACTTTATATTTTACTATCTATTAATGATTACATTAATCAATAATACATACATATTTTCTAACATTCCATTAGTGCTGTATTTATTTATATAGTTTTTTACAATATTTACTTACATACATATGTTGTTAGAAATATGTATGATAAACTCTAAAATTATGGTAATTTCGAGTGTTCATTGATATTTTACAACGTTGTTGATTATTAATAATTTAATTAATATTGTTTTGAATCCTTTATTATTATTACATGCACATGCTTTTATTGTTTTATAACTGTGCGTTTGTTTATCTAAATATTTATGTACATTTGTATGCTTTTGTTTTTTTGTGCCCACCAGCAAAAGTATATGGCATATTGATTTTGTCATCATGCTTGTAACACAACAAAATATTTATTGGTTTTAGGCCAACAAAAGAACAAATGTATGTTTTGGATCCTTATAAAAAGTTAACGAATCTATTACGTCCGATGACTCTGGAGGATTTAATTATCGGCAAAAATTTTCAATAACATTTGTAATGGAGTAAAAATCGGCTGAACCTGATAATTTGTTTATATAGCACGTCATCTTCTGTGTTGATAGGTTTAAAAGATTCTTCGTGACCTAATATAAAACTCTTACATGTTTTTAATTAGATTGTAAATATAAATGTGTATTATGTTCGCTTTATTTATTTTCTTTTTATTTAATAATCAATTTTTTATGACTAAATGAAAATCAATTCAATGTGTAGGCAACCATAGTCAAACATCATGAGCACTTAGTCCGTCAATATCATCTATTTCTGCAACAACAACCAAAATTCGCAAAAATCAAACAAGAATAAACAAATGTGTGTGTATACAACAACAGCATTTGACAAGCGTTTGGTACAAGACAACTTTATTGTACAATTTGTACAACAATTACTATTGTGGGTGTGTATGAGTCAGTCAGTAAGTGCCTGTGTTTTGAAATATTCTTGGAATCAATGTTGCTGACACCCTCAAACAAATAATGTTAATAATGATTATATTAATAAAGTCTAACTATACTGAAGAGTTTGAACAACATCCAAATGTCAATTTAATTTAATCGAAAATAATAAAAAAAAATCTTCTTGACAATTATACAAAGATCAAATATAATAAAAATGAAATGTATATTAATCAATTTTGAAATAAACAATATTAATAATTTGATTAATTTTATTTATTGAGTTATAAAAAATCAATATTCAAAAAAAAATTCGGATATAATTCGTATTGTTGTAGCTACAATTTTTTCAAATAATAGTTTTAGAAACAAACATAAATCAATTATAAAAAATTACGACATACTACGATACAACCATACAACAACAATTGTAACATAGTAACTACTACAGTTCGATTTTCATTTTTTTCTTTTCCATAACTATTTGATTTCAATTTTTTTTTAATTTTTTGATAGCAGTTTTAGACAACGAAAAAAAAATATTTTTTATACATAACTAATATATTTCAATAAATATTTTATTCGTCTTTTTATACCCTTCACCTTCGTGAGAAGGGTATATATAAGTTTGTCATTCCGTTTGTAATTTCTATAATATAATTTTCCGACCCTATAAAGTATATATATTCTGGATCCTTATAGGTAGCGGAGATGATTAAGCCATGTCCGTCTGTCTGTCTGTCTGTCTGTATGTTTGTTGAAATCAGTTTTTAGAAGACCCCAGATATCTGCGAGATCCGAATCTTCCATAATTCTATCAGACATACGACCGGCAAGAACGCTATTTAAAATCAGCAAAATCGGTCCATAAATAACGGAGATATGAGCAAAAAACCGAGACAACCTCTGAAAATTTCATATAAAATTTAGATTTTTTATTCATGCTCAGACAGAAACTGCAAAAAACAAAAACAAAATACATAACAATACGGTAAATATTGTTATTGTAATTTGTTTATAAAAGCAAAGCAGAGCAAGAGCAGCAGAGCAAGAGTAGCAGAGCGAGAGCAGCACTAATGTTTTGTTATTGGCTAGAAATATGAAATTAAGTATGTAGAGCCTGGATTAAGTGAGAACCTATAAAAGGGGACTTTCTGGTACTTTTTCGTTCTTCAAAAGGTATTTTTTGAAATTTCTATAATATTGAACCTAGAAACATGAAATTAAGTATGCATGGCCCGGATTAAGTGAGGACCCAAACAAGGGGAGTTTTTGGTACTTTTTCGTTTTTCAAAAGGTACTTTTTGCAATTTCTACAATATTGAACCTAGAAACATGTAATTAAGTAAAGGTACTTTTTGCAATTTCTACAATATTGTATGGCCCGGATTAAGTGAGGACCCATACAAGGGGACTTTTTGGTACTTTTTCGTTTTTCAAAAGGTACTTTTTGCAATTTCTACGATATTAAACCTAGAAACATGTAATTATGTATGTATGGCCCGGATTAAGTAAGGACCCATAAAAGGGGACTTATTGGTACTTTTTCGTTTTTCAAAAGGTACTTTTTGCAATTTCTACGATATTAAACCTAGAAACATGTAATTAAGTATGTATGGCCAGGATTAAGTGAGGACCCATGAAAGGGTACTTTTTGGTACTTTTTCATTCTTCAAAAGGTACTTTTTGAAATTTCTATAATATTGAACCTAGAAACATGTTATTAAGTTCGTATATCCCGGATTAAGTGAGAACCAGTAAAAGGGGACTTCTTGGTAGTTTTTCGTTCTTCAAAAGGTACTTTTTACAATTTCTACAATATTGAACCTAGGAACATGTAATTAAGTTTGTATTGCCCGGATTAACTGAGGACCCATAGATGGGGACTTTTTGGTACTTTTTCGTTCTTCAAAAGGTAAAAAAGGCTTTAAACACATCATGGTGAAGGGTATATAAGATTCGGCACAGCCGAATATAGAACTCTTACTTGTTATATTACTCATTGATATGAAAAAAGTAAGTTAGTAAAGTCATAACAGTATTTGTATGTTTTGCTTTACATTCTAACAAACTTTTTTATTGTACATCGCTTAAAAAATACCAATATAGCGATAAAATTCCACATAATGAATTTTTATAAGTTGGAACAAAAATCTATTTACTAAATTTGGGACTAGGATCATTATTTGATCCTACCCCCAATGCTTTAAAAGAACCATCATTTATCTTCTTTTTGTATTAATTAAAATAGTTTTAAATAATAAAAAAATGACATTTACTGCTAGAAATTTTTTTGATAAGGAAAAATATATTTCTCAAATACAATAACAATAGAAAAAATATAAATTGAATAATAATAGTTATGAACAACATTTATGTTTTATATTGCCTAAAACAGTTATTGTGTAACTTTTAATTATATTTCTTAAAAAAGAGAATTTTTTTGAATTGTAAAATTTTGATACCTCTCAATCGATGTGCAATTTTGAGTTATCGCAAAAAAATAACTATATCTGGGAGAGAACCATTCGAAAAAAATTTTTGTTCTGATGTTATTACATTAATAAGCATCGATTGAGAGTTATTTATAAGGGGAATTCTTAAAAAGTACGTTAATCGAGACTCTCTAGTGTTTATGTATAAAATACGGAATCGAAAAAATGAATTGTAGCAGTAGCGAACTTTTTATGAAGCATAAAATCACACATATATACCTTTCTAATATTTTGCAAGGTATTCAATATTATACCAAAGTATAAAATTCCTTGTTCAAAAATTATGAAAATTTGTGACACAATAAAAATGACACGAAACATATATTGCTGTTTTACTCAAATCAGAGTTGTTTGACTTATTCCATTTTTGAAACATATTGCTGTTTTACTCAAATCAGAGTTGTTTGACTTATTTCATTCTTGTGACGTATATAATGGCAATTTTCAATTGCAATTTCTGTCTTTGCTTTAATTGGTAGCGAATTTAAAAAATATTCATCAACTGTAACAAGAAGCGAGTGTTATCTTCGATCATAAAATATAGACATCACTCTCATTGCGAAAACCAACACTTTTTATCGGATATTTCAAATTAAATATATTTTTTTATAAATAAATAATTTTAAAGCTACGTATGCAAAAGGAAACCCTTATTGTTTGTTATTTTTTCATTTTATTTAAAAATTATTCGTTTATGAAATATTTTTTTGTCAATACTTCGATCACGTTTTAAACAAAAATCAATAATTAAAATAAAGTTTCCTGCACGTTTTTAACAATTTTAGACATGGACTTAAAAAAGGAAAAACTCCAAAATTAACAATTTAATTTGAATTTCATTATGCGGTTAATTTTTTAAATACATATGTATGTATATTAGACCGACTCAAAAAATTGGTGTTTGAGTTACCCCTTCAAAATATTCGCTCTTGTGTGATATGATGTTACCCAAAATATTTTCGGTAAGTGTTGTTCATTTGTGAGTTGGACAATTTTTAAGAAAATATTGTATTGGGGGTACGATTTTTCTTATTAAACTCAATATTTTACCCAGCTTTCAATATTCATTGCTACGTTTTATAATGGTTCCCAAAATATTTCTTGTCTATCGATGGCCGTTCGAGATCTGGAACGGTCATCGGTCTATCTTTTTAATTATATTTTATAAATTATACAGTATTTCTTATACAATGGTTTTATGGAGCCAAGACTAGTGGTTCGCCAAGTTTGCAAAATTATGCATACATTTTATTTTTATTGTAGAAAAACCTAACAATTTTTAATATTTTGAAATATGACTATAATGAGCAGAAGGTTATTTATTTTATTTATACATTATTATTACATCATTGGACGAGGCTTTAAAATCTCATTCAAACGATTCCTCATATTGTATATTTTGTTTCAAAACAAAATAAAAATGAAATAAAAATAATTCCAAAAATAATTTTTTTTAATTTTGTCGAGCTTACGAACGGTAATCGCTATACATAAAATATTTTGGAAATCATCATAAAACAATGCAAGGTAAATTTTGAGAGGGGTAATCTTTATCGGTTTATTCGACAAATAATTATTTTGTTTTAAATTATCTTATTAGAAACATAATTTTAATTTTCGAATTCGAAATATATTTAATTCAGTGTTTTAAAGGGTCTCATTTTATTAAACGAAACGACAAACCTTAAAAAAGTGTATGGAAATAATTCTTATTTTCAAAAATTTTCCATTTTTTTACGTTAAAGTTTTTCAACAATTTTTAAAACTAGTGTATAACTGTTGCTAAAAACCTAATTAGAAATACTTAAGAAACACAATAATGTTCTTTAAAACTTTTTGTAAATTTCAAGGCGATATAATTATTTCCATTCTTCCTTTTTAAGAATCAGATATGTTTCCGTATGAACCCATTCTAAAAGTGGGTAAATTTGAACAAATTCAATTTTATTTTGAAAATTGTTATAAAAATCATGAAATAAATGTTCTTTATTATAAAAAATAAAAGAGTAATTATAATTTAAGAAAATTGATTACAAAACTATTGAATTTTGTAGTAAAAATGCAATTATTTTGCTGTTAAGTAGTAAGTTTTTCTTAATCGCTGATCGATATTTTTTTGGTTATTTGGATATTTAAACTTTGGCAATTATTATTTATTCGAGTGATTAATCTAATACCGAAGACAAATTTCGCTATTAGGAATATTTGTCAGTAAAACCTTGACATAACGATACTACAAGAAATACGAAAACAATTAATTATAGCTATAGTTTTTTTTACAAAATTCTCTTTTATACAAAAATATCAGTAACAAATAAGAAGGTGTAGTCGGATGTGGCAGACCGTGATTTATTTTGATAAAACTTTCTTTTATTTCATTTTTTTTTTGTATGCAATGAGCTATAGTCAAATAAATCATCATCATTTCAGTTGTATGCACGGACACGGACGGACAGACATTTTTTATTTGTCCGTTCAGGGTGAGTGTAGGACAACGTCTGAACAAACAAATAATACATAATAAAAAATATTAAAATTTTAAAAATTTTTAATAAATAAATTTTCAAAAAATTTTAAATTACTAAAAATTAGCATGAAGATTTATTATTTTTAATTATAACTTACAGTTGGAATATAGTTCACTTAATAAATTATTCAAAAATTGTATGTGTTTAGTATAGAAATCTGAGGATATTTCTTCCACATTACATGGTATTATTAACATTATGTGTCCAGAAAAGAAACAAGCATTGAACGAATAAAATGTTAACATAGAAATGTCACGAAGATAACTGTTAAATGTTTGCAAACACTTTAAGAATATTTATAAAATATAAAACTTTAACATTATTAATTAAGGAAATATTAAAATACGTATGTATGAATTATTAAATATTATAAAAGAAAAAGAAGGAAAAAAGTTATATTCCATTTACTAAATTGTATTTAAAAAAAATGCATTCAATTTATAAGAACCAGAATTTATTGTGTCAAATTGTGATTGAGGCTAACAGGTTCATATAAAACATAGTGGGGTTAGTTTTATGTCCTAAGTGTTCATTTCCCCAGATAATTAAAAATGTGTCAAACATTATTTCCTTCCACAGCCGACTTTTATTATGCATATGTCACACAAATACATACATATGTACGTAGAGCTGATGTATGTGTAGAACCACTAACATTTTAATAGTTATACTATTCATAAATGAATTGAAGTGAAGGATAAACTTCAAGAAACTAATAATCGATTGTCTTCACAAATAAATACTCTGGGGTATTTCAAAAACAAATAAACGTAGTAAAGTACAAAACAAAACAAAGTGAGCAACACCACTGGAATGTTAATCTAAATCTTAACAACATTTATACTACTTATGCACGTAGAAAGAGCAATAATCACCAGTAGGAACAACAAGAACAATAACACAATAAAATTAAAATAACAAAGCGGCCTCCATCAGTAAATGTCACACTAGTGTCATATACTCACTCACGCAGACATACCTATTAGTTATTTAATGAAAGGATATTTCTAAACATTTGTTTTTTATTTATATTTACTTAAGTATGTTTGTTGTAAATATGTTAATATTTTATTCTCTGATTTTATTTCATTTCTTTTTATGATTATATTTTCTATTGGTTTCATATAACTTATTATTATTTTTTACGTTTTTAACTTATTTCTTATTTTTATATCCCGTGATTCGATTCTTATTCACAAATAGCACCTTTTGTTTGTTTCTTTAACATCTACGACTTTTTATTATTTTCACAAATTTTCTTTTTATAACGTTTCATTCAATTGCGTTTGAAATATCCTTTTATCCGTCGTAAACTTTTCGACACGTCTACCGGCATCGGATGCTAAACACGAACTGAATCCTAAAATGATTTTAATAGTGAAAGCTCAATCTAAATGTGCGTATATGTAGTAGTTTATAATACTTAGTACGTACATACATATGTTAGTATGTATGTATATGTACACATAATTGTAAAATCTTGACAATGGAATTTGTATCCTGTAAGTTGCATACAATGATAAAAAATATTTTAAAGACTGAAAATAAAAATAATCTTCTAACTTTCAATTAATCAGATGAAGTTAAATATCGCCTTTTCTATTAGAAATCCATTGAACATACTCATGAACTTTCTATTGATATATTCTAAACTGCATGTTATGGTATTTTTACATCTACTGATAGCAAGATCTAACTTCCTGAAATTTGTTTACAGTTAAATTCTTTTTTATCAATTTTTCACCAAAAAAAAAAATATATATATATATATAAAAATTAAAAACTAAAATTATAAATTGTGAAAAGTATTTTTATTTCACTCACTGCTATTTATAATATTGTGGGCACTGTTATTTGTTGATTTTTTAAGCATGCGCATTTTTTAAAATATGTCGATAAAACAGTTTTACTGCTAACAACTAGTTACTCAGTAATAAATAATATTTCTCTTAAATTATTTACATTTGTAAATAGTTTATTAAAATCAGGTTAATATTTACAATGAAATGTAAACATCAGAAACACAAACATATTTATTAACTACTTATTATGATGCTCTATTTATAATTTGTATGTGAATTTATTGCATTTTAAAACTTAGGATTTTTTTGTCAAATCGCCAACGACCAGCATTGAAATAAAACCTTTTATTATCAAACGCAAGGATCTTTAAGGATCGACAATCGATAAGCCTTTGGGCGTCAAACTGATAACTTAATGAATTTGCGAGATTTTTCGGTAGGATGTTAGTCCATAAATGTTGTGAACGTGAATTGTACAATGTAACGATTGTCAGAGACAATTTGATTCAATCGATGTTTTTACTTTATTATGAAACATTATAAACCTTAACGATATTTTTGCTCATTTTTATTTTGATTATGTTAAAACTAATTCTCTACCAGACTGCATTTATGATGTTTATCACAATAAAATTATTTCTAATTAAACCGGAAATATGTTTACTCACATAGTAATGTAATAGCAGAACAACACGACTCTTATAATTTTGATATAAAATACTCTTATCAAAACATCTGTACATCAATTTATTAAAAAAACAATATTTAAGAGAAACAATTTAACCCACTTCTAACTGAGAGTTATTCTCTGAGTGAAAGTCCTAATAATTAAATAAACATAAGTAATAAAATATCTGTTGATTCTCGATAAGAAATTGTTTGTTTTCTTATTTTCACACATATGCAAATACTCACATGAACGTATATACTTCCCAGAGGGAAAAAGAGGACGTAAATTTTGCAGACACAAGCACTCCACACTGCATTGCAAAATAATTTCAAATTGCCAGCCTAGTGCTAGCTTTTTGAAGTCCTATTAGATATTTTGCTGAAAGCTTATAAGAAATCCTATAGAATGGCCTTTTACAGAAAAATATAAATTATTATCATTTTAAAAACAAGTATGAATGTATAGTCGGGCGTAGCCGACCATATTATACCCTACACCATACTGACTGGTGTAGGGTATAATATGGTCGGTTAAAAGTGGGAATTATTAAAAAAAAATAAAGCAATTGATTTTAAACTTTATTCCGGAATATTTTTACTTATTTTTGACAAAATAAAAGAAATTTTTTACAAGAGGGCTTAAAGAGGGGAAAATGAAGGGAATTTGTATGGGGGCTAGGGTCAAATGAGCCCAAAGGAAATATACCACTAAAGTGGTGTCGGTGTAACCAGCAGGGCTCGAATTACGAACCCCAGTTTGTTACGCCGTAGACAATTGGGTTTAACGATTTTTAGTGACAAAAAAATAAATGTTCACTATTCACAGTAAAATTCTAGAGTTTCTTTTCAATATGTAGTAACCCTAACAAATCTGTCCAAATTTCTAATATCTCGCTCCAAAGCCCTTTCGAATTTGACTTATTTTCTTATCAAAATTTCAAGTTTGGGCCACATGTTCTAGGATCAGAAAACTGATCCTAGAACATTGGATACCTTAATGTGTTTCCTATTAATAACCATAGTAATTTCTGAGCCACTAGAGAAATATGGATCCTTTTGGTTAAATTTTAAAAAGTACTATTTCTTGCATTTTCGCTTCAATTTATAGGAATTGCGGGATTTCCTTTGACCTTTTGGTAATTTTAGAATAACGTTGATAACACTAGACAACACTGAAAATGGCTTTAAAAAATATTCTATGTACTCGACTGGTTGAGTTTAAAATTTCCGGTTAGCTCTAGTTTCCGAGATATTGTGGTTTTTATTAGAATGTTGTTTAAGATTTTTTTTTGGTATTTTTTACTAAATTTCTCAGAACTGGACCAACATTTATAGAGTTATTTAACAACATGGTAATATACATAAAATTATCTATCAGTAGAGTATAATAATGCTGACAGTTATTACAGGATACCTTGGATGCCCTGCATAGAATTTGAAAATTTTACTTTCTTTGTTTTATCCTTATAACATTAATTTAAAGTAAAACAGTCTGATTTCTTTTTACAATAAAGTACCAACACATAACAATAACAACATTATTAAATAACAATTGGAAATTCGTTAAAAATTTTGTGAAATTTTTTGAAATAAATTCATTATTTTTGGTACACAGAAAAAATTATCGGTAGTTTATTTTCAATTAACATGTTTTAATTTTCTTTATTTTTTATTTAAACAAATTTTTATTTGTCCTAATTATCTCGTTTTTTGAAACTGTTTGAAACTAAAGTGTAAAATTTTGATTAAATTTTTAATTAATTCAATTAATTTTTTAATTGATTGAAAAATTTTTTCTGGCCTTCTTTTCCATTTTAGATTTTTTTTAAATATTTTATTTTTAATTTTTGTTCTAGCAATATTTATAATTCTTAAATAGTCCATAAAATTTTAGGCATATAATATTCAAGTTTCTTTACAATTTATGAAACACTTTATATGTTAAATTGTGTCAATAAAGTGATAATTTTTGAAAATGCTGAACGCATTGTTAAAGGTATAGTATTCCTTTAACGTTGTGTGTAATCGATTAATAATTTGATTGTTTGAATCACCATCTTAATTGATTTATAAACAATTCTCTATCAAACAGTTTAATTTATTTGATTAATAATTTAATAAAAAATCAATTTTATATTTATTAAATATTTAATTTATACAATTAATGAATTAATCAATTTTAAATCTTGTCTCAATTATTGACATTAATTGTTCTGATTAATCCATTATTTGGAAAAAAAATATATTTTTACTTTTTTACAAATTTGGTAATTGATATCATCATTTTGGTTATAGGAGCAAAACTTGCTTGATACAATTATTTTGATAATTAAAACTCATTTTCAGTTTTTTCTGTGTATGTGTTTTGTAATGTGTTTTTTACTTTTAACAATATTTGTTCTTTATACATCATGATACATAAAACACATATACAAATATTAAACTTTGGAAATAATAACATCCCCACAAACACCATGACAGGCACTTACAAACATCAACTATATTTTTTAAAAGAAATGACATCGCATTTATCCAATTCACAATCGCTATCGTATTGTTGTATCATCATATGTCATTAATATTTCGCAGACAAAATTTGTTGAAACAAAAGTGTAGTGTAGCAGACCAGAGTCTTTGGTGGGAATCGAACTAACAACCCCCAGAATGGCAGGCTAGCACAAAACCATATCTATTTATCGGTTTACCCACATGGAAAATACGAATCTAAGATATTGTAGCAAATTTGAAATGCACTTTCCAAAATCTAATATGTTCCTCAAAAAAACCTTAATATTCGATTTTAGTAAAAAAATCTATATACATATGTATCTTTTGTAGTTATCGGTAAATTTATATTCAGTGATTATTGTTAATATATAACTCGAACTTCAACTATACCTGCGTGATACAGATTCTTCATTACAAATATATGAATTAATAATAGGCTAGTTAGGTTGATTCATCAAAATAAAAAATAATTTGTTCTCTATGTAAACGGGTGCTATATATTGGTATATGAGAACCTTTACATTTAACTTTCATTCACTTTTGTATCACAGTGTATTAAATATTAATTTAAGTGCTTATGACAAAATTTTGACATAAAAAACTTAAACCTACTGAATATAAAAATTTTACGAAATTCTATCCCAAAATATAAAGTTTATCAATAAACTATTAGACAATTATATATTAATAATGTGTGTAGTTGTATAATGCAAAGTTCTTTTTAAGGTCAAGGGACATTAACTTCAAATTGATACCAAACTCAAATACACATAATGGCAGACTGCTTACTTCATAATAGGCAACAAACTAATAATATCTGCGATGTGTGTTTATTCCCAGCAGTTCAGCGGGAATATCCAAAGCCACCTATTTATTTTACAATCTGTTTTATCACGTACTTGTCGTAGGATGATGCAAATTGTCGATCTAAAGATTACAAAGAGACTAGCATTTTAGTTCAAAGGAGTTGATGGAAGACGATTGTCTACACTCTAGCTTACAATGAAATAACTATAGTGAAGACTGTCTACAAAGTGTAAATTCGTAACGAAAGTACGAATTTACAGTAATTTAGTAAAAATTACTGTCCTTAGGCTTAATAAAAATTAATTTTTAATAATTGATATTATAGGGTGTAGTGTATTATATAGTCATCTATGTCTAACTATACTTCTAAGATTTTTTATTGAACTTCTTTTCCATTGATAAATAATACACAATATCTTGATTTGTTGAAAACAATAAACATTTTATAAAGTGTAAGTAAATATAAAAAAAGTTTTTCTAAAATAAATATTTGTTCGAATGGTTGTGTAAAAAGCTGTATGTGATTGTGAACAAAATTTGCAGCAAGTCATGTTTTTTTTTTTTGCAAAACTATATATTTCCGACTTGATAATCAAAACAAATTTATAAATTGAAATTACGTAAATAGTAAAAAATAGGTTTACCATCTAGTTCGGTCCATAATTAAACATAACTCCTCTAGCGGAAATAACTTTATCGTAAATAAGTCATGAATTAATACTACTATCAGGATAAATCGTTAGTCTACCTTTTTATTTGTAGAGTTAGAAGTTAAAGTGCTGTTTTCGTATGCACAGAATCTTAAATAAATGTTTTCTTGACCGATAAAGCTGAAAATGTATGTCTCTCACATATGTCCATATATGTATAAAAATAATTTTAAATTCATTTATTTAAAAATGATCACAATTAAAATTATAATAAATCTAGTTAAAGCACTAGAAACATAGGCTATCGGCTGAGTTTGTATTTATTTGTTTGTTTGTATGTGTGTATGTATGTTAGGAATCTAAGTCTACATTTCATTTTGAAATTTGTATGTAGCAAGGTGCTCCGCACATTTACAAAAAATATAAAAAGAGGAATATCTCTGAAACTACAACAGCTAGTGCCATCAAATGTTATATTACTATTTTTGCCTAAGAGTATTTCTCTCAAATTCATTATTTGCATTGGTAAATGTCATGGCCTTAATATTTTATGATTAGACTATAGGAATTTTGAAATTATCCGAAACCGGTAGGTTTTCAAACCGATTAACAGGTTTAGATTTTTAAATACTCTAGATATAATACTCAATGTTTTCACGAGCAACATTGACTTACTTCACATATACAAAAAATATAAAAAGTTCATGTTATATGAATATGAATATTACTATTTTTACTTATGAGGATATTCCCCGAATTCATTATTTGCATGGGTAAATGTCATGGCCTAATTTTGTTTATGATTAGACTATAGGAATTCTGAAATTATTAGAAACCGGTAGGTTTTCAAGCCGGTTAACAGGTTAAGATTTTTAAATACTCTAGATATAATACTCAAAGTTTTCATGGGCAAAATTGACTTCCTCCCATAATAATTAAATAAAAAACATTTGGAATTAGAATACTAAATAATGCAGGGGTTACATTAATGTTGATATTAACGCTTGGAAAAAGGGATATCATTGTAGGCATGACATCTCTCATCTGTAGTAAATACAAAGAATCTCAAATCTAAAAATCTGTTAAAGCTCGTATCCTTAAAATAATAAAGTGGGGTTTTAGTTTTATTAGGCTTTCCCCTAAAACTACTTTTTCTAATAGTCAACCGATTTTTCTGAGATTTTAGCATCCCACTAAGTAATCACAAAGCCCTTAAAGCTTTTTTCAAGAAAAAATAATAAAAACGATTTTTTGAGTTAACAAATATTTTTTTGATAGATATCCCACTTGCATCACATTGGGACTATATATTGTATAAGCTTTCTTTTAAGCAAAAAAGCTCCTATTTAAAAAAATAAATATTAAAAAAAATATTATTTATTTTTGGTAAGAATGAGGAAACACATATCTGAACTTTTTTAGACTATTTTTGCTAGGACCAATAGGTGAAAAGCTGCACTCATTTGAATAAAATCCTATATTACCAAAATGTCCAATTTTGACCCCTGGTAGTTGTTGACCTATAGAGCTGAAAATTTGTGTCTGACCTACTATCCAATAGTGCTAACGTTTGTCCAAATTTCGTTAAAATCGATTTTTTGAGTTGGGTCACTTCACATGAAATTCCCCTCATGAATTATTATTATATTAAATTTAGAAAAGCTGAATAATATATATAAAAAAATTGTTTTGAAACTATTGTCAAAAACAAATTTTGAGTATATTTTCTTGTATTCCCTTAGGAGGTAAATATTATATGTACTAACTTAAATAGTGTCATTACTTAAAAAACAACTTTAATAATTCTACCAGAAGAATTTTTTTTACAAATTTCCTTTAATTTTCACTTTTTCTTTTATCTAATATTTTAAATGTCACTGCTTCGCTCATGATGATTACGACCGTAAAGATGGGGACGATGTTTATAACACTTCTTCTTCTGATACAAATGATGATAATGATAAGAATGAAAATGACGATAATAAATACAAGAGTTTAAATAAAAAAGTTCACTATCATTCTACAATTCTTTAAAATATTTATTTATGCATATATAATAAATAGGGTGATCGAGTATTTGACATTTAAAAAAATAGTATGTCTTGAGCATTTGAGGTATAAAAGCCCTGGTTACGATTTTAAAAATTAATATAAAAATAGTCAATCAGTTTTAATTACGTAAAGATAGCAAGTTGTATCTCTTAGATACTTGATCACCCTAAAAGATACTGCTGCACTCATTCATTTCTTAAATTTAACCTGTTTTTAGCAGTGTTTATTAACGTCAACCAATACTACAATTTACAGCTTTCTTGTGAGTTTATGCAAATATGAATGTACTGTAATTATATATTCTTCCAATATTGTTCCAGTAGCTTAGTTTTGTGAATTCATATGAACAAGATTTTTACAGTGCAGCACATTAATACTACCTGTATGCAAGGTTCTTATGAGATTTTAAATAACTAAAATAAACAATTAGAAAGTTATACTCCTAGTACAATTGACCATATGATGTCGAAGAGCAAAGTATTAGAGATATAGTTTATCATTCTTTTATTTCTTGAAACATGATTTTATTTCATTCTTTTATTTCTGCGAAATACTTTTGTAATATACTGAAACACAAAAAACATTCTATAATTATTTGAAGAAGTATGAAACAATATGTTATATTACAACGATTTTCACCCTTTTCTATATTACATCTAACATAACTTTCTATGCGACATTGTTTTCCGTCCGTCCTTCCTATTGTTTATTTTGAAAACAAACTTTTACACATTTTGTGTATTATTATGAAAATCATAATAAATAAGTGAAAATGTTTTATTTTTTTCAGTTACGCAACACTTTGTTATGTTTATGTTTTGTGGTGTACTGCTACATCCTTTTCCAGGTTTTACTAACTTTTTATACACAATAGACCTGCACTTAAATTTTTCTCTACATGTTTATATGAATGCCAAAGTTCTTAATGCAAATTTTTAAAATTCTACCTCTAATTGTTTCACAGATATATTCATAAGGGGTTTTCAAGTCCTCCTTCCCTGATGAAAGTTCGCCCCTTTTTTCCCAAAAGTGTTCAGATAAATATTTAAATTCTGTGTGAAAAAAATCTTGTTCTGTTAGTTTCCCAGATAAACTAATTTTTGTTATTAATTCATATGTGTTGTGGCACGCTTCCTGCTGCTAATGTCCTAAATAATCATATTGACAATACAGTGGATCCGACATTAAAGGCTCTAACTGTTTAACATTTTTTGAATATGAAAGGTGCAAAGTCTCTTCTGTTGTATTTTAAAGTTGTACCTTAAAAAACATAACCACTTTAGCTGTTGTAGATATGCTTCTAATACATATGTATTTTGTATGTGGACTTAAAATTTTAAAATAAAATGTAGCATTTAACATAACGGAAGACATCGTGAAATCGGTTTAGTCGTGTATAAACATACAAACACATATTCATTTTTTATATATAGATATAAAAATTGACCTAGCTATAGACACTAAGGAACTATATTGGATACCATTTTTAAGGCATACCTAATGTAGATGTTACCAAAGAACAGCCTAAATGAGGCTGCAGGTAAGTTAACTTTTAATTGTATTAAATTAACATTCATTGTGGTTTTCTCTTGTATTTAAGAAAATGTAATCATGTTAGTTCTAGACGCTTAACTCGAAAATATGTTTTATGAATTTATAATTATGAGGTAAATAGCACATATTTTAAAATTTCGTAAATCATTATGAAGGATTTAATATTCTCTTGATATTTAAAATTTAATTTAAATATTTAAAAAAAAATGCCTTTCAGGTTCGTTGGTAAGTAATCGTGATGTATCAAACAAAGTCTAAAGAACTCAGTTTTGAAAAGACCACACGCCAGATGTGTTATCAACAGTGATGCCAGGTTAGCCTAGAAAAGCTTGAGATTTCAGGAACATTCAGAAAAACTTTCTTATTCAGTAATACAAGAATTATTTGTTAGGAAGATAGCTATAAATTCTTACCCAGCAAAATCTTTACATACACGGTAAGTAGGCAAGTAATATTGGAGAAAAATGTAAGTAGTTACCTTTTGGGTGAATAACTATTTATTTATGCTCGACGATGGCCAAAAAATAACTGGTTACAAATCTGCTTACCCGACTTTTCCGTATTTAAAACTGGTTTTACAGGTTGTTTCTTGTTTGCTAGTATTTTATCTTACTCAGTGCCCCATTAAAAAGTAGTTTTATCATTTTATCTGGAATGATTTTCACACAAATATAATATCAACATTTCTTGAAAAAACTTCCAAAATCGACTACGGTTAGAAACACTAACTAAATCCTTATTAGACATACGCTATATACAATTGAACAAATTCCATTCAAAAAAAAATTATTTATTTTATTGATAATGAGAACTCATTACCAAGTCATGTATGAAATAACTACATTTCCTACAATACTCATTATCAAAATTTGAAAATATTTTACTGGATACAAACAAAAAGGCCCAATCAAAAAAAAACATTAATTTTGGAATTTAAAAGTCCAAAAATATTCGCGAAAACAACGATTTGTTTTAGATAACCAAAATTTATATAATTTATTTTTTAATCCATATACATACATATATATTTTATTTATAAAATGAATAAACATATGATGCAAAACTGGCCGTTTTATTTACTTTCTTGAAGATATTTGAAATATATAATTCTCTCTGGTATTGGTTAGGACGACAAAAATTTTAATAATCATTAAATTCATCACTATTAATAGTTAAATGAAACCCTTTTGTAATACTTCTTATAGTCAGAGAATCCGAAATATGCAAAGGCATGTCTTAGCGTTGCGTCGTATGAACTCACTGATAAGATATTTACACGTTTCAGAATTCTTTATTACTAAAAAATAAATTTTATTTATTTTTAAATTTATTAAAATTTTTCGGAATGCCTATTGACATAGTTTTATTAGATTATTTCCCAAAATGTGTTAAATTTTCCAAAATGCAATAATAACTTTAAATTTAAGTCCAGAGACTAAGACTGTCAATACTCTTAATTTTTTAAATAATATATTTAATTCATAATATGAAAAATTGGTAGGTGGTAGAACTTATTGTCATTTCAAATAATATAAGAAATAGTGAAAATTATTCAAAAATTTTTTTCACCGATTTGTTTTTGGTGACCAAATATGGCTTCCTGTTATATACATATTGTTATTTTAAAAGTAAAGCGGAATCCTATTAAACTAGTTATTTAAACTATGAGATGAATCAATCATAAAAAACAAATCTTGTATGACTAATATTTTTTTTGCATTTTGAGCTTTTTAATGTAAAACAAGTTGCTACTTATTTGTTATTACTTTTCTAATTGATCAAATATTTGTAAAAATAAGTTTTCTCGTGTCTTGGTAGAAAAGTAACAAAAGTTAAATCTATTACAATTCCAAAATTTATTGAACATTACAAACGCCATTTTCTTTATATTTTTATAGCGCTTAGCGATATTTAGTTATGAAAAAATTTTGAAATAAAATTTATGTGTACAAACATAGTATTTATGCCAAATATTTTAGAGGTACCATCATTTGTTAATGAGTTATGTGCCTTTAAGTGTTTTTCTGAAAAGGACCTTGTATGGGAGCTATGATCGATTATGGACCTAAAGGAAAAAAAATCACAATATTATTTTTCTATATATGAGCAATTCTTGTGCCAAACGTTACGTGGATATTTTAATTTAGTAATAAGTAATGTGCGTTTAAGTGATTCTCGGGAGGGGACCTTGTATGGGAGCTATAACTCTTTATGGACCGATCGGAAAACAATTCTCAGTAATATTTCTGTGTATATAAGCAATACATGTACCAAATTATATATGGATATTTTAATTTAGTAATAATTTTTGTGCGTTTAAGTGATTCTCAAGAGGGGACCTTGTATGGGAGCTATGACCAATTATGGACCGATTAGAAAAAACTTTCAAAGTAATATTTCTATGCAAATAAGCAATACGTATACCAAATTTTATATGGATATCTTGATTTAGTAAAGGGAGGGGACCTTGTGTGGGAGCTATGACCAATTATGACCGACCCAGACAATTTTTCCTCTGAATGAATTCCATTAACATCAGATTTTAATTTGTAAAACTTTGTGATGACATTGTGACGGAATTTATTAACAGAAAACCTATATTGTTGAGTCTCGGATGAATATTTCTTGGTGTTACGCACGGATTGACAAAGTTATATATACCATGTATCAACACTGATGGTGGTGGAGAGTAAAACATTATTAAACTTTCTTTTAAGAGTATATTATTTAAATTTTATGAGAATATTTTGAATATTTTTTAAAGCATATTTAATGCGCTTAAAATACAGCATATGTTTGGTTTTCCTGGTAATGACACAGTCACGTCATGTTACTTTCATTCCAAAATTTTGCAAAACTGCACAACTTTCTTTATTAAAATAATTCAAAACTTTTACTAGAAGAACTACATACACAAAAGGCGTGGATGTATTGAGGGAATGTTTTGAGAAAATTGTTCATATTCATAGTACACAGAAACAAATTTCAGCTAAATATTTTGAACTGCTTTCATTGGCAAAAGTTAATAATATTTTAAGAATAAGTTCCTAAATGGTATGCATTTTTTCATATTATTTTTTTCAAACGAAATCTAGGCGCCTTAAATTAATATATTTGCTAATATAGAATTACTATCTACTAAATACGGAAACATATTAGTAGATAATGGGCTTTTTTTTGCAATTTTTTTTCATAAAAATCGTAGAAAAAAGTAAAAATTCTAAAAAATTTCCGTCATGTACAAATTCATATATTTTATGAACTTTTAATATTCTGAATGAAATTGGTTTGGGAAAAAAGTCATGTTCAATTCATAATATTTATTACCAAATACATACCAGATATGAATTATTTTTTTCTGTGTATGAATAGATATAAAAAATAAAAATACTTACAACCATAGACGAAAAATAATAAACTCTATTAAATTTGTTTTTTGAATTGCAAAAATACTTTTTGTATAAATTATGATAAATTAATATACTTAGCTGAACCGTACCTCGACACAATAATTGCAAGACTGGTAGAATAAAGGGATAGTGGCGTTTCATAATGTCAATGGACGTTATGACATACCAAAATATATCCGATCGTTTTTTATTCTATACTTTTTATACAAATTTAATAAACTGTCGATCAAATAAACTATGATGTATGGAGGAATAGTTTACTCTAAAATAATACCAAATCCCACTTAGCAACGCCTGTGGAAATTGTATGCATTGCAATGCCATATTTCATCATGTTGCACAATAATATGAAACTAGTTTTGAGTACTCGTTTTTGTTATTATTGCTGTTTTTATTTTCTTTGTTATTTTCATTAATACCCATTGTATAAAATTTATGCTTGAGGAATCTTTTAGTTTAAAATAGTATATAATCTGACTTAAATTAAAAAAAGAAGTTATTAAACTTATAATTTTAAAGTTGTAGTAGAATACTTAAATATTGTTAAACATTTGAAAATAACTATTTAATAATATTTATTAAGTATTTATAATATTTTTGTTATTAAAACAGTGTAAACTCGAATAGAAAAACAGAATTCCTGAGTTTTTTTTACTCTTATCAGCCATTAGTTTTGAAAACAAATACTTCTAGGGATTTGCTATGTTGCACAGTGGTATAGGAAAAAAAAAGAGGGAAATAATTCGGTAACTTCTAAACGGTTAATCCGATTTTAATGAAATTTGGTATGCACAAAAAGGAGGTGTTGTCGAGTTTAGGGGCCCGGCGGGGGGTCCTCAAATTAGGACACCTCGGCTATGTTAAATTTTTAAAACGATCTTATTTCTTCATTTGAGTTCCGATTTAAATTTCGTATATAGAATCTTCTCATCTCTTATAGTTTAGGAGATATTCGCATTTGAAAATTAAAATTTTAAAATTTTTACCGTCCTTACTTTAGTTTTTTGATAATAGCGGGTCCAAATATTCCCGATTTTCGCCATTTTTTTTATTCGCTTAACAACAAGTCTATATATCAAGCAGTGAAAGAATTATGTAAAAATCATGACTGAGTCCAAAGTTATAGGCATTTTAATTTAAAAAATTAAAAAAAAGGCGATTTTTTGCCATTTTTTGGGGAAAAAAGTATCTTTTTCTTTTTAAATTATCTAAAAAGTTTCTAAGAAGATGTATATAGAATTTATACTTTTTGAAAAGCTGACTTTACATAAAATACGATAAATGAAACAAAACCTAAAAATTTTTGATACCGAGGGGACCAGATCCATCCAAAAAAACCCTATTTTTTATATAAAATTCAATTTTGAGCAAAAATTCTCAAATCGCATAGTCGATATCAAATTATAGTGACCTGTTTTATATGACCCAATATGTTCTTAATCATTTTGTAACGGGTTTCGATAACCCCGCCCCTGGTATGGATATAATAGGCAAAAAACCAAAAAATCCCATTTTTGGGATTTTTTAAAACTTTTTTGGGAATTCCGGGATTTCTAATAAGAAAATTCGAAATTTTTATTTAATTTTGGATTTTGAGTAAAAAAATCTACCTAACTGTAAAATTTCATCAAAAAATATTCATAAATAAAATTTTTATTGCAATTTGAAAAATTTGTATCTTCGCAAAAACTGAATAAAAAACATTTTTTAATTTTTTAAAAAAAAATATTACGCGAATTTTTTAATTTTCAAAAATTATATACAGTTTTGAAAAATAGACAAAATTACCTTTCCATTGATATATAACATGCCTACCTTATGTTTTTTAAGTGACAAATTAATTAGGGAAAACTCAACATCTTTTAGAGAATTTACCTAGTACTATTATTTTCATCCATACATTTGTTAGGCATGTTTTACTACTTAAATTTTTATGAATTTTTACAGCCACTTTTTACGATTAATCTTTTATTCTTTATCCCTAAAAAAATTAACAAGTATTTATTTTATATAAAAATAGTCTTTATTTATTTTTTTATAAATTAATATAATTTTGTAAAATAATCGGTATCACAGTAGTCCATATCTAAAAGATAAAGTAAATCTTTAAATTCATGAATATTTTCAAATGCTAACGTTTTGTAGCAAATCCAACGTTTCCTTATAGTAGATAAAACAGGATCAGAAGATAGAATCAGATTATTAAAAATATCTTCATTTTGAGACTGCCTAGAACACTTCCTTGAGCTAAACTGATGAATATGCTTAAAGTCTCTATTCCTCGATTCTTGGGGTTCTTCTGTAAGCTCTCCTAAAGGCAGAATATTATGTTCTATGATGACCTTTCCATGACATAATATCTTGTGAACTGTAGGTGTCATTTCTTTCCAGGGATATAATTCCAAAAGTAATTTAGAAACTTTTGTAGAATACTCTCCAAATTTTGTTGCGTTCACTTTATGCTTGCTATTTATCGCCATTAGAATAATATTGACCTTTTGCAGTAAATCCATACTAATTCCGGTTATTTCGGAAGTAGTTTCAAAATGTTTAAAAAAACGTCTAGCGGTATTACCATCGTTTGTGCTTCCATATCCTGTGAGTGGTTTATCAATATTTAATCCCATCCGCTTTTTAAATTCCTCTTGAATTCTTCGTTTCTCACTGGCTCTCATTTCCATTAACTCCTTATTGTTATTTGCACTTTTGTTTGCATTTTCGGTATGCTTCTGTACTTTAAATCATATGCTAAATGTAGAAAATGTTCCAGAAATCGTATGCGAGCATGTAGGGGGGATATTCCAAATTGTAATGTTTCCTCATTTATTGATCTTTGCTTGGAAATATTCGAAAATTCTGATTTTTTATCACCACATATGTAGCAGTACCAAGTAGATGATGTTCCTGTAATGGCATTTCCAACTTTCCCATCAATCATTGTAAGTTTTAAATCATAGGACATGTTAAACGAATAATTTTCTATTTCGATTGTTATAGGTTCCAAGTTTTTAATTTCTGCTTCAATACGATTTATCAAATCTTGCGTTGTTGTTTTGGATTCCTTTATATACTCAAAGCTTATTGGCCTACAAAAAGCTTTGGATCCTGGAGTCGAATTCTTCCAAATATCATCGAAACTGGTTGATGGAGAATCGCTGTCAGCATACTTTCGAATTCTTAATGGAACTAGCGATGCCATAAATACACTTTTATACTCGGAAGATGATTCACTTGTGTTGATTTGTTTATATTCCGAGAGTGCTGATAATCCATCACATCCCCACTTACAAATGAGTTGAAGATCACAAGAATTTATTTTTTTTAGTTGGTCTGAAGAAAAGTCAGAAGCAATCCTTAAAGCAGTATTTTCGAGTAGAGCGCCGAGTCCAATAACAGCCTTCCGATCAGTTATTTCAATAGGAGGTGGTATAATGCTTTTCTTCTTTTCATTTATTTTGTCATATGATGGTAAAACATCCACTCCTTTTTCAGATAGCGCCTTTCTTAACGTTATGTAGTTATCACGACTTAATCCCAGCTGCAACATAAGCGCAATCGCTTCTTCCTCAGTGAACGTTGTATCAGATGATGGTGTGGGTATACTCTTTACAATTCTTTTCAGTCGTCTTGGTGATGCGGTTGGAAGAATATTTGCAATTTTTATGGCATCCAAAGGCTGTTTTTCTTTTCTTAACATTGCTTTAAAAGTGTCCGAAACTTCTTCGTTAGATAAGGTTTCTAGTGAAGTTGATAACCTTTTCCTCTTAGATTTTGAGCTCAAATCCTCATACTGCTTACAGGGAGCACCAACACTTGATACGCAAATAGCAACTTCTACACATTCATCCAGCCAATCAGAAAATTTCGATCGAAATTTAGCAATGGAATACCGAACACTCTTCAGTTTTATATCAACTGATTTTATAAAATTTTCAATTTTACATATATCAGTTTTATCCACTTTATTTTTATGTGCAGTTTCAATATATTTCAATAAGAAGTTCACTTTATCTTGAAAAGGAGCTGAAGAGTGTTCAAATAAAATGGAGCACAAATCATTTTTTTAGTACGATCGCCATGGTTAGAAAATTACAAATAATTACAAACAGATATAAACCTGTCTTATAAATTAATTACAGGTACTTAAATTAAATTATTTTTTAAAGGGTTATGATATTCTACCTAATATGTCTAACGTATCCTTATGTAATGAATTTTTCCTCAATAGGTCACTTTAATAAGCTACCTATTAAAGTGACCTATAGGGGTAAAAATCATTACAGTTTAAAAAATAATACCTGAAAATTTTTTAATATATGTAACAAATTTAAGAGTTAACGTTATGGATGAAAATAATGAGTTTTCCCTAATTAATTTGTCACTTAAAAAACATTAGGTAGGCATGTTATATATCAATGGAAAGGTAATTTTGTCTATTTTTCAAAACTGTATATAATTTTTGAAAATTAAAAAATTCGCGGAATACTTTTTTTTAAAAAAATTAAAAAATGTTTTTATTCAGTTTTTGCGAAGATACAAATTTTTCAAATTGCAATAAAAATTTTATTTATGAATATTTTTTGATGAAATTTTACAGTTAGGTAGATTTTTTTACTCAAAATCCAAAATTAAATAAAAAGTTCGAATTTTCTTATTAGAAATCCCGGAATTCCCAAAAAAGTTTTAAAAATCCCAAAAATGGGATTTTTTGGTTTTTTGCCTATTATATCCATACCAGAGGCGCGGTTATCGAAACCCGTTACAAAATGATTAAGAACATATTGGGTCATATAAAACAGGTCACTATAATTTGATATCGACTATGCGATTTGAGAATTTTTGCTCAAAATTGAATTGAATCCCCTCGGTATCAAAAATTTTTAGGTTTTGTTTCATTTATCGTATCTTATGTAAAGTCAGCTTTTCAAAAAGTATAAATTCTATATACATCTTCTTAGAAACTTTTTAGATAACTTAAAAAGAAAAAGATACTTTTTTCCCAAAAAAATGGCAAAAAATCGCCTTTTTTAATTTTTTTAAATTAAAATGCCTATAACTTTGGACTCAGTCATGATTTTTACATAATTCTTTCACTGCTTGATATATAGACTTGTTGTTAAGCGAATAAAAAAAGAAATGAAAAAGAAAATCGGGAATATTTGGACCCGCTATTATCAAAAAACTAAAGTAAGAACGGTAAAAATTTTAAAATTTTAATTTTCAAATGCGAATATCTCCTAAACTATAAGAGATAATTTACTGCATTTTTTATAGTGCTCGATGAGGAGATTCTATATACGAAATTTTTTTTAAATCGGAACTCAAATGAAGAAATAGGATCGTTTTAAAAATTTAACATAGCCGAGGTGTCCTAATTTGAGGACCCCCGCCGGGCCCCTGGTTGGCCTATAAGGTCCAAATTCAAAACCTAAACTCGACAACACCTCCACTTTGTGCATACCAAATTTCATTAAAATCGGATTAACCGTTTAGAAGTTACCGAATTATTTCCCTCTTTTTTTTTCCTATACCACTGTGTGTTGGTTTTGTCATTATCATCTGAGGATTCAGAGTCGGAACCCTTACCTACGTTTAAAGGCTGAAAAAGCTTAGAGCTCTCTCCGAATACATCCTTTTCTTCCACCCCTATATTTTTGCCAATGGCATGCTGTACACTTAACGAATTGTCCGCCACGGTGGCCAAGGTACCCACCTCCGTAGTAGTATGTTGCTCACGTTTGTAGGATAACAACGACACGTGACTCACTAGTGGATCAATACTTGCCTCCTGTACTAGGTTATTTAGGCCCAGCACTAGTTTGACCGCAAAAACATATGAGATTTTTTCAAATTTTGAGCGACGAGCGGCACGTATTAATGGTTATTAATAGAGCTCAAAATAGAGATAGCCGCAATATCTGGAAAGGGGAATCATTTTATGGGGTTGAGACGAACAAGATTCCAACATCGACTTTTTGCGGTCACTACAATGTGTACGATACTAAACTTTATCCAGTTTAGTAAATGAAAAAAATTAATGAAGTTTTCTTTATTTATACATGTTTTTGATATTTAATTTCAACAATCATTTATTTATTTAAATAGCTGGATTTTCTCCTCTATGGTATGTCCAACACTGGCTTGGCTTAAGAAAGATTTCTTAAATAGCCAGATACGACCGGGCGCAAGTATTTTTTACCCTATGGTATGTGCAACATCGGCTTCGCTTAATAAAGATTTACTAAATAGTAAGCCTACGGTTGGGCTCAAGGATTTTCTCCTCTAATGGTGTGCCCAACACTGTCTTTCCTGAATAGTTGGCCTACGTTTTGTGCTTTAAACAGAATTTAATAAGGACCTAGAATATATACAGTTAATCTCAAAAATAAGTATACAGAAATACTTACAATTGGTTTTATTTAAAAAAGGATATTAAGGGTTTTCATTTAAACGCTTAAGTTTCCCATTTGTGCAAGTGGGCAAGTTTATTTGACTTGTTTCATGAAATCCCTGTTCAAATTCTGTTCAATTACAATAAGGGTTTTCATTTAAACGTTAAAAACTCTCGTAAACTGTGCAACCTGTGCATGTTTCCATCCTCGCAATTGAATTGTATGAAAATTGAGCAAACTCATTGTGCATTTAATAAATCTGTTCACTTATTGTTCACTTTTGAATTTATGGACTTAAATATTCACATTTTTAACATATTTTGTACAATTTTTTGTTAAAATATTTTATTTTTTATTTTTTGATTTCGTTTGACATTACTGTAAAATGTTTATAAATATTGTAATTGAACAGAATTTGAACAGGGGTTTCATGAAACAAGTCGAATAAACTTGTCCACTTGCACAAATGGGAAACTTAAGCGTTTAAATGAAAACCCTTATTATTTTTTCAAAAATCAAAAAAGTAACATATTTATTTATTAAAAACAATTATGATAATTATTATTCACTACTTTTTCCGGGTTATTTTGGTTACTTGAGTTCTCATTTAAGGTGTAGTTAAATAGGTACAAAATTTACGCCACAATAGTAAGTATACAGATAATTTCAATATGTATTTGGCTTAATGATGTTAACAAAATTCACGAAAATTTTACCTGTTTGAATGTAATTATTTTATAATAAAATATTCTGTACACTATAACATGGAAAAAATTCACTTTTTGTTCCGAAAAATTTAAATTTTTGGTAATTGATCTGAATATTATTTATAGGAACATTTTTTTTCTTATTTAAGAACATTAAACCCCCTGAGTTTACAATCCATTGCGGAACATTACAAACTAGAAAAATACATACATAGGTTTTTAAGAATTTTCCAAAATTATAATTATGTATCTGTTCATTAATAAAAAATTGTTATAAATTATGACAAATTGATTTTGTATTTCAATACATATTTTAAATATTTTTGTGAAAATTAGTAACAACTTTTATTTATTGAACAGATATATTCTGTAAAAATTATTTACTGCCGTCTCACAATATCGAACCAATATTTTCACTGCTATAAATATATTGAAAAAAAGGAGAAAAAGTTTAATTTTGTTCAGAAAGTTAAGATATATATAGGTACATAAAATAATTAAATTAACAACAAGAGAAAGTACTATATTCGGGTGCGCGAATCTTAAATACCCTTCACCAGCAAGCAAGTTTTAATACCCACCATCAAAAAAGATGGGGGGTATATTGATTTTGTCATTCCGTGTGTAACACATCGAAATATTGCTCTAAGACCCAATAAAGTATATATGTATATTCTGGAACCTCGTAAGATTCTAAGACGATCTAGCCATGTCCGCCCGTCTGTTTTTGGCACGATAGCGTCCACAAAATAAGAGATATTGAGAATTTTCCCAAAATATATTTTGTTAATCAGAAATGTTTGTTATTGAAAATGGGCAAAATCGGTCAACGATTTCACATAGCCCCCATACAAATGTACCCCCCGGAATATTGTATATATAGCTTCAAATATTCACAAATTCGTTGTTTATAAAGCAAATACCACAAAATTTCGCATAGGTCAGTTTTTTGACGTCTTCAGAATAATGCTGCATTATGGCGGACATAGGACCATAATTGGCCCTACCCCCCATATAAGGTCCCCTTTAGAAAATGACGAAATAGCTGATTACTGGTTTTAAAATGGGAATATAGCCATGAAATTTGACACACAAAAGTTCCATGCAAGTCAATATCTCTCAACCAAGTTTTATGTATATAGGTCCATAATTGACCCTACGCCCCATATAAGTTCCCCTTCAGAAAATGACTTTAACGCTCATTACTCTCATAAAAATAAGAGTATAGCGATGAAATTTGACATAAGTAAGTGTCTTACTAGCCAAAACCTCTCAATAAAATTGTATGTGGATCGGTCCATAATTGACCCTACCACCATATAACGTCCCCTTCAGAAAATTACTTTAACGCTCATACTCGGTTAAAAATAAAAGTATAGCGATGAAATTTGACATAAGTAAGTTTCTTACTAGCCAAAACCTCTCTATGAAATTTTATGTGGATCACTCCATAATTGACCCATATAAGGTCCCCTTCAGAAAATGACTTTAACGCTCATTACTGGCTTAAACAAACGAATATAGCGATGAAATTCGACACACATAAGTTTCATGCAAGCCAATATCTCTCAACCAAATTTTATGTATATCGGTCCATAATTGACCATACCCCCATATAACGTCTCGTTCAGAAAATTACTTTAACGCTCATTACTCGCTTAAAAATAAAAGTATAGCGATGAAATTTGACATAAGTAATTGTATTACCAGCCAAAAAATCTTTATGAAATTTTATGTGGATCGGTCCATAATTGACCGAATGAATGTGGATTGAAATTATTGGTTTATTCAACTGAAATATTATTTATTAAATACCAATTTGTGGATTTTGTGTATTTTAAAATATATTTAATTTTATTTAAAATATTTACAAAATAAATTCATAATTTATATAAACGTGCAAAACTTATTTAAATAAAAATACTACTTTTGCCCTTTAGTTTTGATAATTTGGTGGTAAACGTTATGTTTATGTGCCAGGGATTTTGTTCTTCATCCTGTCCAACATGTCTATAAGGTACTACCTTTCACGCCTTTCCGCAGCTGCAAAATTATTAACACTAATGGAAAAATAGCACAAAATAGATTATAAGATATAACATTTAATCCGATTTTTTCGCATAAGTTCAAGCGTTATTCGATTTTTTTATTTATAAAATCATTTTATTTTATTTTTTTTTGTATACGTCAACTATTTTTACCTCTTAATCGGTTACGAACATCGAATTTAGTTCCTTTAACCGTAATTAAATTTTAAATATATTTTTCAATTGATAATTGATTGCAGTGCTCAATATTTTTTACTTTCTACTATTTTTCGGTTGCAGCGACTAATATTTGAGGTTCCTACGTTTTAATCCTAAATAAAAGTCGGCTTCATTGACTGAATTCACAAAAAAAATTAATAACCTATACAATTCAGTTCAAATTATTAATATGGAAATTGTTAAAACCGCAATTCGATTATAATTATGGTTTTTTAGTAAGCAATATAGAAAATTAGTTAATTTTACAGATTTTTAATAACAGCGATACAATTTTAGTTAATTTAACTAAATATTTATAATGGTAACCGATTTCCAATCAATCTTTTTTCTGTGTGTATCAATGAAATTACACAGAAGTAAGATTTATACAAGTTAAAATTTAACAAATTTTATGTGGAACGGTCCATTATTGACCCTTCCCCCACATAAGGTCCGCTTCATAAAACGACTTTAACGTTAATTATGGGCGTAAAAATACGAATATAGCGAAGAAATTTGACATAAGTATGTATCTTAGGAACCAAAACCTTTCAACCAAATTTTTTTGTGGATCGGTCCATAATTGATCCTAAACCCCAAATAAGGTCCCCTCCATAAAAATACTTTAACGCTCATTACTGCTTTAAAAATACGATTATAGCGATGAAATTTCACATATGTAAGTTTTTCACAAGCCAAAATCTCTTTACCAAATTTTATGTGGAACAGGCCTTAATTGACCCTACCCCCAACATGAGGTCCCTATCAGAAAAATACTTTAAGGCCCATTACTGGCTTAAAAATACGACTAAAGTAATAAAATTCGACTCAATTAAGTTCCTTGCCAGTCAAAAACTCTTAACTTAATTTTATGTGGATCGAGCCTTAATTGACCTACCCCCATATAATGTCCCCATCAAAAAATTAATTACTGGGCTAAAAAACGAGTAAAGCGATGAAATTCGATATAAACCTGACCTGTAGGAACCAAGATTGTTCTACAAAATTTTACGGAGATCGGTCTATAATTGACGCTACCCCCATATAAGGCCCCTTCAGAAAATGACTCTAAAGCTCAGTACTAGCTTAAAAATACTAGTAGATTTATGAAATTCGACAAAAATAGTTTTATGTAAGCTAATATCTCTATCTTTTTTATAGGAAACGAAATCTCTCTATTAATTTTTATAAGGATCAGTCCATAATAACACCACCCCATATAAATTCCGCCCCAGAAAATGACGCGAAAAATACGAATACCGCAATGCAATTCGACATAAAACAATTTTGATTTAAAATCTCTCTACCATATATGCTCCTTAATGGCTTTAAAATACAAGTAGATCGATGAAATTTTAAACAAATAAGGAACTGAAATCTTCCTACAGACTTTTTTGAGAATTGGTCCATATATGTATGTATAAATACCCCTACTCCCTATAAAAATTAGCACTGTCAATAATAAAACCCCCATTAATGGACCTCTTTCAAATGTTACCCTGTTGTACTCATTAATATCGATATATAATAATAATATATTCAAAATATCAAAGTTCATTTATATATCAGTGATTTGAAGGTGGGTATAAAAGATTCGGCATATCCGAATATAACACTCTTACTTGTTTTTTATTGAAACCCATTTAACTGTATAATTTTAAGATAACTCAATAAAAGTTTTGTTTCCTTAGTGAGCGTAATAATATTTATTCATATGTGTAACTAATTTTGATCATTAATTTATTGATTTCCTATACAACAACAAATATCCTATAATTACAGTACAACAACACTAACGTTATAAAATGTGCCAAAAAGTTATAACATTAAATTAGGGATGGAATATACTAAATTAATTAATTAAGAAAATACATTTATTTAACAAAAAACACAGAATTGCAAAATTAACAAAAAAAAAACTTCTTAAAATGTGTTGCGCTGCTTATAGGATGAGGGATAGGTGGAATAGTAGTCCAAAGGAGTGATGATTTGTTAAAAACGGCTAGTCAGATGAAGGAGAGCAATACAAAATTGTTATGAGTGATCTATCTCTTAATCTGGCGAAAGCTAAATAGTTATATAACAATTTAGGTTCCTTTGTATAAATAATTTTGTGTAAAAACACTAAAATACGAATATTAAGAAGGCTTTCAAAGGAAACACCATATAAATTTGTGGAGAAGTTGCAGACAATATCATGTTTTCTTAGGCCATAAACATATGTAACATAATCAGGGCAAGGATTTCTATGCAAATGCATGTTTTTATTCAGTACCTCAAAATAACTTTTAACTAGTTTTCTTTTCGAATCAATGAATTTGCTACAAAATGGCATCGATGCGAATGCATATTTTGCTTTATATTGCATATATTTTGCATATTATAAAAATTGTATATCATATTTTTTTTAAATTTTTCTAAAACAAATTGTCTTGTTTTCTCTGTATTTCATATTTTTACAACAAATTTGGTATTTAAATATTTATATTTTTTTAAGTAAATTTCATTAAATGTCGATTAAGCAACAAAATACTAGTTTCTATAAAATATTACATAGTTTTATTTAATTTATAAAACCACAATAGTGTGGAAGGTATTTTGAGTTTGTTCTGGTAATTGTAACGTCTAAAATATTGGTCCTTATAGTGTCGGTTTAGTATATGGACACGGATAAAAGATAACTTAATGATCTCTCACGTCCACACTTCACTTAAAAATATTACTAAATGATAAAATACGGAAGAAATATAATTTATACACAAATACATTTATTGAAATAATTTTATTAGAATTGCTAATAAAATTATATTTATTTATTATATACTATTTAAAGTTTTTCCTAAGTCATTATATTTGAAATTCTCGAGGTCGTGGTGGTATTATACTTTTTTCAAAAAGATCACAGCCATATAGGATTCCTTGTATTAAATATGCTTTCACGAGGAAGTTTCTTACTCTGACAGGTGTGAAGTATTGTGTTACCCAGAGTGTGTCTATGTCACTCGACCATGTCAAGGTATTGTTAACCAGTATGCCAAGATTTTCAACTTTCTGAACAATTTCGATTGTTTGGTTATTAATATTAATGGCAGGATAAGCATGTAGAGATTTTAATGAATAATCAAACACTGGGCAGAGCCCATTTTTCTTTGTCCAGAAATATATCCTGTTAAGATCGTTGTTTATTTTATTAACATTTTCCTGAAGAGATTTTGCTGGACTACTGATATATAACTAAACGCCATCAGCATAAGGAAAAAATTATCCTAATGAATTTTGGATGTATGTTGTCAAAACCAACTGCCTTTGATTTTAATAACAAGAAGCTCGTCATCGTTTTTGTTAACTTCACTTTAATACTCTTTCATGTTTTCTTCGAATCAATTGCAAAGCTAACTTTTGGACATAAAAGATAATCTTGGCCACCTGATTTTTTTTTTGTTTACATCGCTTCTAGCAGTACGAAAGTCTTGTTTAAGATTCAGCGTTCTAAATCGTTTCCAGTGAGATATCTCTAAGCAGTATTTAAGAATTATGCTATCTGGTATATATTTATCCAGCCATGTTTCAAAAACACATACAACATCAATATTGGAATTATCGAAAACAAATTTAAATTCATCGATTTAGCACATTAGACTTTTGGTATTTTGTGATATATTTTAATTAGTTTCTCTGCTTAGCAAAGATATATTAATAATATGAAACGATGCTATTTTGAAACACCCACTAACACTATCAACACCGTTGTTTGGTAGAAAAATTTACAAGACAAGTAATTGAAGGAGCCATATTAGCAACGTATTTTTTTGAGAAATGAGCCAAAAAATAAAAGATTTTATAAGAAAATTCAGACAGACTACTAATTCCCTTTTTTAGCATTTTCTTTTATTATGAATAATTCAAAAACTTGACGTCCTAGATTTTTTAATATTGCGCAGGCCAAAATAAAGAAATCCATATAGGTTTTATATGGTGAGCAAAACCGTTATAAACTAGTGTTATTAGTGTTTTTCTTAATAATACTCACTCAGTAATTTTTATTTCTTCAAACAAAAAATAAAAATCATTTTTTAAAACAAAGATAAAAGGCACTAAAATAATTTTAATATTTCAATTTTCGAATCTAATTTCTGCACAATTTTGTGGATGTTATCATTTGTGGAAAATTTGCAAATTTTCTTTTAATATCTGTTTAAACCCGATAATTGTTAAAGTGTTTTAAAGGAAATATCGCATAATTAATTAAAAAAATCATTGCCTCATTGAAAACTATTTGTGTTTTTATAACCTCCACCACCATCAGCGGTGATAGAGGGAAAATATAACTTTATCATTCCGTGTGTAGCACCAATATATATTCATCTGCAAACAAAGTATATATATTCCGGGTCCTTGTCAAATTCTGAGTCGACAAAACGATGCAATAGAATTCAACCAAATTCACCCAAAATGTTCTTCATTTTCTTAGTTGTTTGGTATTGAAAATGAGAAAAATTGGTTTACATCGGGAAAAGTTATGAATCAAAATTTTAAACAACATCGAAAAAAATAAGCATTTTTACACATTCTGAAGTAATTTTCTAGAAAACTATGCTAGATAATTTCATAAAAATCACCATGCATTCGTTTCTTGAGCTTGATCTCTGCGGAAAATCACCAGGATCGGTCCACAATTTCATATACCTCCCATACTAAAGTACATATTCCCGGAAAATTGGTTTTTTGTTAATAACTTCAGCCGCAATGTTGATGTCTTCACAAAATTTTAAAGATTAAAATCTTATGTCAATAGAATTCATTTAGAGAAAAAATTTTCTGAATCGGTCCATAATTGGACATAGCTCCCATACAAGTGCCCCTGCCGAAAATCACTTCAACGGACATAATTTATTACTAAATTAAGATATCGATATAAAATTTGGTATAAGTATTGCCCATATGCAATAAATATTACTGTGAAAGGATTTTCCGATCCGTCCATAATTGGTCATAGCTGCAATACAAGGCCCCTTTTAGAAAAACATTTAAAGGAAAATAACTCATACATAGCTCCCATACAAGCTTCCCTCCCGAAAATCAGAAAAAACGCACATAACTCATAACCAAATATTGATATCCATATATTTATCAAAAATATTGCTCTTATATACATAAATTCACTATAAAATAGTTTTACGATCGGCTCATATTTGGTCATAGCTCTCATACTAGGTCCTGAAGATAACTTAGATTCACAATATTTATTACCAAATAAAGAATTTTGAAATTTTGTCTTTATATACATAATTGGACATAGCTCTCATTCAAAGTCCTTTTACGACAATCTTTTAAACGCACATAACTCATTACCAAATAAAGCTATTGATACAAAATTTGGCAAAAATATTAGTTTTGTATACAAAAAATCGGTCGGTCGGTTAGAAAATCACTTAAACACACATTACTTGTTACTAAATTACGATATAAATACAAAATTTGACTGAAATATAGCTGTTTGTACAGAAATTTAGCTTAAAGAGTCTTTTACGATCGGTCTGTAATTGGTCATAGACAAGGTCCACTAAAAACGCTTTAACCGTGAAAAAACTAGTTTTAACCGTGAGAAAACTAGTTTCTATAAATATTTGATCAATTAGAAAAGTATTAATATAAAAGTAGTTGGTGGAGGGTATTTCAGATTCGGCTCAGCCGAATATAGCACTCTAACTTATTTTAAACTTAGACTAATACACTTAAATTTTTTTACATTTACTGTTTGTAGTTTATTCAAAAAGTTTTCTAAAAAGTTAAAAATGAATGAATGAATTTTAGCCAGAAAAATTTTTTGGCTAAAACCTGCAAGTTCTGGCAAAGAGAAAATATTTTTATTTGCTCAAATTTGTTCTCTTTTACAATTTCTGGCATAAACATGCAAACTTGACAAGTAAAGGAACAAACCAATTGTTAAAAATTAAACTACACAAAAATTGTTTTTTCCGTAAAGTTATAATCATAGTAGAAAAATAGAAGGTAGTGTCAATCTCTCATATTTTTTTAACAATTCTCTTTCTGACATGCTTAAGGATTTTGAAGTTTTCGTTAAATTAGTGATACCATATACACTTTAATTTTTCCTATTTTGTAATGAAATTTCTATAGCTTTAAAAAAAAATTATAAAAATAATTTCAAATCAGTTAGAAAATATAATAACCATTTTTTTTAATTAAAATTATATATTTAAATTTTAAAAAACTAATTTGTAAAAAAAATTGTCGCAAGGCATTGGCGAGAAATAAAAAATTTTGTACGAGGAAGAGAAAAAGGTAATTACAAGAATTGTAAGGAAAAGATAACAAATAAAAATTACAGAAACAAAAACCAACTTTTTAAACCATTTGGAATTCATTTGTTAAATATTCATTGTCAATTAATACAAATTATATGTCAAATTTGTTAAAATTTTTCTAAAATAGATTTAGGTAAGAAAATTTTTAAACGATTTTATCTAGGTCGACCATTATTTCCGAATTAGGTTTTAAAATCTTTTAAAGGAAAACAAATATTCACACAGTAATAAAAAAATATAACTTAATAAACCCGAAATGTTTTTTATTTGTAAGTTTGTAGAGGAAATCATTTTTTTAAATAAATTAACTACACATTTTTTGTAAAATATGTCTGGAAATCCATTATTATTTTTAGCACGTGGGGCAACTCTGTATATAAAGTTTAAAATAAGGAAAACGTCAAAAAACCTTATTTAAATTTAATTTTTTTGATTGAGACTACCTTCTTTATTTCTACTATGGTTATAATTATCAGTTAAATTTTTGTTTCAAATGTAAGAAATGAAATTGTCATAAAAATATAAAAAAATATATTTGTTAAATAAAAAAATCAATAATCAATGGATTATTTTAAAATTAAATACCGCGATTGTAGAAATTGTAAGTTTTTTACTATTTAAAAAATGTTTGTAAAAGATCTGTTATTATCACAACTTAATACTTACGAAATTATCGGGATTAGCATCCTTATTTGTTGTGGACTTCTGATCCATACGATCGTAAACTCCTACTTATACACAGTTGTTCAATCGATGTTGTAGCGTTGTATGTCAGCAGCTGCTACAATAGTCATAACAATGTTGTTGGTATTTTCTATGCAAAAGTTCTATACAACTCTTACGACAATTTTTCATATGTTTTTCGAATGTTGTAAGAAATTTTAGTGTTTTCAATTGTTTATTTCAGCATATAAATAAAAAAATTCAATCGATTTTGGCACAAAAAACGATAATGTGGTAACACAGAAATTACAAACAGCTGTTTACCAAAACAAAAATAAAATTTTATTAAAAACTGTTTATTTATTAGTTTAAAATGTGGAATAATGAAAATAATAGAATTTTAAATAAAAAGAAATTAATTTGGTTTATTTTGCTCGTTTAATTAGTTTAATATTATTTGTTTTTTTACATTTGACATTGTTTGTTTTGATTGTTTTTTTTTTTATTTTGAACATAAACTTATGACTTGCTACAAAAATCTGTTCACAATCACTGTCACTACACTTTAGTAGATACAATATACAAATTGATTGTGAATTGAACAAGTGTTTTTTGGCCGTTACTAAATTTATACCGACTACTCACATGCATAGAAAACACAATTCAATCTCATTTGAGCTATCATAGAAGAAGGTTGTGTCGTCGCTCGTTTCTTGCTTTTGCAATGAAAATTAACGATAGTATTTTAATGATGAGATGTATAATACTAATTATTATTATACTTTTTTAGCATCTATACTAAATATTTAGTAGTTTTTAGAAATATTACTTTTGAGTTACATTAATATATTTCCAAATTTCAGTTTTTCATATATGTATTTTTGTGCTCTTTCACTTATACAAGTGCAAAATGTAGTAGTATGTGTCTGCCGGTCCAGGAATTAGACGAATGAGCTAAACAACTTAAAATTAAAATAAGATTTATTTAGAAGAAATATTAACAGACATTGTTGGATTGATTGTACCTTTATATGGACGACAATATCGTATAGGTTGTCGTCAACGATTCCGATTACATGGATGACAATGCTTCAAATGTTGTTGATACTACTTATTTTTAAAAATTATTTTGGATTTATACATTCTTACCTAAATTAATTTAAATATTTAAAATAGACAATTCTTATCATTACTGAAATTATAAAAAAAATATTTTGACTTAACAAAGTCGAGTATAAGTCAACATTCTAGACATTGTCGCTAATCTTGTCATCATGTATGTTTGATGTAGGACAATATTGAAGACTATATCACTCAAAGTGTCGCAAATAACTGAATTATATAAAGACATTGAAGACATTGTCTTTGGTCTTATCTGAATTTACAGTTTTTGGCGACAACGTTTAAAAATCAGTCGTTCATAAAGTTGTCAGTAGAGTTAGATATATGACAACATTCAAGACATAGTCGCTCATCTTTTCATCATGTGTGTTTAATAGTAAACATTTATGAAGACATTATCTTCCATTTTGTTTTAAACATCAGGCCTTTGTCGTTAACGACGAATTCTTACACATTGTCGTTTAGCCAACTTCAGCAGTTGGGGACAAATTCAAAAATGTCGTTCATGAATCGTCAATGACAATGTTATTAATTAAAAAATCTATGTTACATATTTTATAAATTTGCAACTTTGGACCCTTGTTTATATTAAAACTTGAAAGTTTTAAGGGACCAAAGTTTGTCATTTTCAGACAAGATTGAAGTAAAGAAATATTTTATAATATTAGTTACACACTTAAAATTAAAAATACAATATATTACATAAGAAACAAAAAACAAGTTAGAGTGCTATATTCGGCTGTGCCGAATCTTAAATACCCTCCACCAGCTACTTTTATGTTACTAATTTTCTAATTGGTCAAATATTTGTAAAAATAAGTTTTCTCATGTCTTTAATAGAAAAAATCCAAAAAGTTAAATCTATTACAATTCCAAGATTTATTGAACATTATAAATTAAAAATTTGCGTGTAATTTGTATGAATGTATATGAAAGATTTAGAGATTTTCAAAATACAAATACATTTATAATTATGTTCTACACAAAATATTGTTCAACACAAATTGATAATGCTCTTTAAATACGGTTAAAGCGCTTTTAGGGACCTGCCCCTAATATAGGAGAAATAGAAGTATACAAAACTAATATTTTTGCCAAATAATGTATCAATAGCTTAATTTGGTAATAAGTAATGTGCGTTTAAGAGATTTTCGTAAAAGGACTTTGTATGGGAGCTATGTCCAATTATGTATATAAAGACAAAATTTCAGAATTCTGTATCTATATCATTACTTAGTAATAAATATTGTGATTCTAAGTGATTTTCTGGACCTAGTATGAGAGCTATGACCAAATATGGACCGATCGTAAAACACTTTTATAGTGAATTTATGTATATAAGAGCAATATTTTTGATAAATGTATGGATATCAATATTTGGTTATGAGTTATGTGAGTTTTTTATGATTTTCGGAAGGGAACCTTGCATGGGAGCTATGACCAATTATGGACCGATCCAAAAAACTTTCATAGTTATATTTCTTTATATAAGATCAATATTTGTACCAAATTTTATATCGATATCTTAATTTAGTAATGAGTAATGCGCGTTTAAGTGATTTCGGAAGGGGGCCTTATATGGGAGCTATGACCAATTATGGACCGATCCAAAAAATCTTTCATTGTAATATTTCTGTGTATAATAGCAATACTTGTATCAAATTTTATGTTTATATCTTAATTTAGTAATGAGTTATGCGCGTTTAAGTGATTTTCGGAGGGGACCTTGTATGGGAGCTATGACCAATTATGGACCAATCGGGAGGGGACCTTGTATGGGAGTTATGACCAATTATGGACCAATCCAAAAAAGATTTAGTTTTAATATTTCTGTATATAAGAGCAATACTTGTACCAAATTTATATCGATATCTTGTTTAAGTAATGGGTTATGTGCGTTTAAGTGATTTTCGGGAGGGGACCTTGTATGGGAGCTATGACCAAATATGGACCGATCGAAAAAAATCATCAATTGTATTATATTTGTATATAAGAGCAATACTTGTACCAAATTTTATATCGATATCTTAGTTTAGTAATGGGTTATGTGCGTTTAAGTGATTTTCGGGAGGGGACTTGTATGGGAGCTATGACCAATTATGGACCGATCCAAAAAAAAACTATCATTGTAATATTTCTGTATATAAGATCATTATTTGTACCAAATTTTATATCGATATCTTAATTTAGTAATGAGTTATGCGCGTTTAAGTGATTTTCGGGAGGGGACCCGAAAAAATTTAATTTTAATATTTCTGTATATAAGAGCAATACTTGTGCCAAATTTTATATCGATATCTTATTTAAGTAATGGGTTATGTGCGTTTAAGTGATTTTCGGGAGGGGACCTTGTATGGGAGCTATGACCAAATATGGACCGATCGAAAAAAATCTTCAATTGTATTATATTTGTATATAAGAGCAATACTTGTACCAAATTTTATATCGATATCTTAGTTTAGTAATGGGTTATGTGCGTTTAAGTGATTTTCGGGAGGGGGCCTTTTATGGGAGCTATGACCAATTATGGACCGATCCAAAAAAACTTTCATTGTAATATTTCTGTATATAACATCATTATTTGTACCAAATTTTATATCGATATCTTAATTTAGTAATGAGTTATGCGCGTTTAAGTGATTTTCGGGAGGGGACCTTCTATGGGAGCTATGACCAAATATGGACCGATCCAAAAAATCTTTTATTGTAATGTTTATGTATATAAAAGCAATACTTGTACCAAATTTTATATCGATATCTTGATTTAATAAAGAGTTATGCGCGTTTAAGTGATTTTCGAAGGGGACCTTGTATGGGAGCTATTACCAAATATGGACCGATCCAAAAAATCTTTCATTGTAATATTTCTGTATATAAGAGCAATACTTGTACCAAATTTTATAACGATATCTTAATTTAGTAATGAGTTATGCGGGTTTAACTGATTTTCGGGAGGGGACCTTGTATGGGAGCTATAACCAATTATGGACCGATCCAAAAAAGCTTTCATTGTAATATTTCTGTATACAAAAGCAATACTTATACCAAATTTTATATCGATATCTTAATTAAGTAATGAGTTGTGCACGTTTAAGTGATTTTCGGGAGGGGACCTTGTATGGGAGCTATGACCAATTATGGACCCACCAAAAAAAGTTTTCCTCTAAATAAATTCTATTGTCAAAAGATTTCAATTTCTAAAATTTTGTGAAAATATCGGCATTACGACGGAAGTTATTAACAAAAAACCAAATTTCCGGGAATTTGTACTTTTGTATGGGAGGTATATGAAATTGTGGACCGATTCTGACGATTTTACGCAAAGATTAAGCTCTTGTGTGGAAACGAATGTATGCCAATTTTTATGGAATTATCTTGCATAGTTTTCGAGAAAATTATATCAGAATGTGTAAAAAATGCCTATTTTTTTCGAGGTTGTTTCAAATTTTGATTCATAACTTTTCCCGATGTGAACCGATTTTGCCCATTTTCAATACCAAACAACTTAGGAAAACAAGGAACATTTTGGGTGAATTTGGTTAAATTCTATTGCTTCGTTTTATCGTGAGCGTGTTTTACACAGACAGACGGACAGACGGACATAGCTAGATCGACTCAGAATTTGATAAGGACCCAGAATATATATACTTTGTTGGGTCTCAGATGAATATTTCTTGGTGTTACACACGGAATGACAAAGTTATATATACCCTCTATCACCACTGATGGTGGTGGAGGGTATAAAAATAACATGTTATAACATTTACTTTATACTAAAATTCAACTAAATATTAATATTAACCGCCTATAACTTTTTTTAGTTAATCGAATTTTAAGTTTTATGTCAATAATTAAAGACCAAAGTCTCACCTAGTAAACAAAAAAAAATTGGGTTCAAAAATTCCTATCTAATCAAAAGTTATAGATTGCTATCTCGTAAAATCGTCCACTGTGGGACATTTTTCTGAAAAAATAAAGCAAATGTGTGTATTTATAATTATATTATTCGCGTACTCGTTGTACGTAAAAAATATACTTATAAAAAATATTTCGTTAAAAAAGAAAAGAATAATTAGAAATTAGCGTCTTGTGTTAACGCGGTTACTAAAAGAATGTCAGAAACAAAGTATGGAAAATTTTTCATCTAAATACATGTTTTATTAATTACGCCATTGAAGGACATTAATAAAGAAATATATATTTAACAAAAAAAGTAGAAAAAGTTTAATCTTATTCACAAATACTAAAGTGTGTATAAAGTTAAGAAATTGGTACATAAAAATATTAAATTAACAAAAAACGCTGAGTGTTATGATCGGCATTAACGATTCTTATTAACCTACAAGATTTGCACATTTATTAAATTTATTTCTTTTTTTTTTTTTTTTATTTTGTTGGACATTGTTTCAACCTGTTTATGAATATTGTAATTAAACAGAATTTGAACAGGGATTTCATGAAACAAGTCGAATAAACTTGCCCACTTGCACAAATGGGAAACTTCAACGTTTAAATGAAAACCCTTAATATTTATTATAAATATAAATGATTATATCTTAAAATCTTTATTCATATAATTTGTTAATTTTCAATTTTGTGTTCAGCATGTTCATCTTGTTAATATACAAAATAAATTGTAAATAAATTTGAAGTTTTAAAAAATATTGAAAAATTAAAGTTAGCACTTATTTTCTAAATTTATATCAGATGTGGATCATGCATTAAAGACTTTTTGAATATAGGGTGATGATATGTACAATTTGTAATTATGATACATATGCACAATTAGATATCCTCTGGACAATTTTTTTTTTTTTGAAAAAGGCCTCAGTTCCCTGCCAGCGATTGAAAAAAATGATCTCAATACAATATTTTTTTAAGGGCACCTTTTATGTGTGGTATAGTTTTGCTCTATATACCGATAGAAATAAGTTTCATGGAACTAATTCCGATGTTTTGATGTGTTACAAACGGAATGACAAAATCAATATACCCATATCTATTTTGATGGCGGATATAAAAACGTGGAAATAAAAGGGTGTCAAAACAATTTTAATTTTTTCTTTTTGTTGTGGTTTACATTTTGTTTAATTTTAACATTTTCTATTTTTGTGCTTTTAACACATAATAAAAAAACACTAATAGAGGAAATGGGATAAAAGTACGGTTACAATTTTAGGTTAAATATTTTCATGGGGAACTTTGTAGTAACAACATTTTCATACCCTCTAGTGCCACAGTGGTATATAGAGCGTATGTATATGTTTATCGTTCCATGTGTAACACAAAGAAATATTCACTCGCATAGCAAAAATTTTACAAAACAATTTATGAAATTTAACCAAAGGATTTACTATTGTCCTCGGTATGAGCAAAATCGATTTACATTGGGAAAAGTTTTGAATCAAAATTAAAAAAAAACTCTGAACAATTTATGTTTCAAGTAATTTTTACAAAATACTTGTTTCTGTACTTGATCTCTGTAGAAAAGTGGCGAAATCGGTCCAAAAATTCCTATACCCCCAATACTAATGTACTTTTTCCCCGAAAATTAATTTTTCTTCTTAACAACGAAATAGTTACAAAATTTGTCAAAAATATTGCTTTAATATAAAAAAATTATTGTAAAATATTTTCAAAATTGGTCATAGCTCCCATACTAGCTACCCTCTCGAAAATCACTTAAAAGTACAGATATAAATATCAACACATAAATTTGCACAAAGATAGCTGTTATATCGTCACCTTATATTCAACTTTGGACAAAGTGAGTTTTTGATGCCAAAAGATTCTTTAATGCATGATCGAAGTCTAGTATAAATTTAAAAACACTTTTAAGAACAATTTTTGCTATTTTAAAGTTAAATTTTTATTGAACTAAAAGAGTGGTAACCTCCATAAAATTTTTTAAAATTTCAAATTTACTTTATATTAACAAGATGAGCATACTGAACACAAAACTGGTAAAGATTAATAATTGGTTTGATTTTAAGATATGATCATTTTTATACATTCGTGTATGTATAGTTAGTTTTAGACTAAATAATGTTTTTCCGAAAACTTTAAAGTTATTTTACAAATCGCTTATAACAATAAGACTCGGTAACTTATTTCCAATGATTAAATTTCTATAATTATTGTTTTAAAAATTATTGCTTATTATTTAAACTATTAAAAAATAATCTAGATAACTTATTTCAATTTAAATTATGATTTATAAAACATTTTGGAGAAAGGAAAAAAGGAAAATTTTCATAAAATGTAAGTTTTTCTCATTGCTTTTCACTTTTGTAGGATTATACCTTAATTCCTAGATATTTATTATAATGTATGGGAGTTATGGCCAAATTTGATGAATGGATTTATGTTAAAAATAAAACAGATTTATAGCTATTTTCATATGGATACACGTATTTATAAGTGATTTGTGCATGTTAAAAGCATTTCCAGAATGTGATTTTGTATGGGAGTTATGGTCAATTTTGTACTAATCACTACGAAAGAGTGCTTTTTATTTTTATAAAACCTGAGTCACTTTTGGTAAATTTTTGTAAACATAATTATGAGTTTTAATGCCATATTAGGGTAGTCCCGTTGTATTGGAGCTTGGTATTTTTGTTGCAAAAGTATTGCATGTTCAAAATTTCATAAAATTACTTTCAAAATTGGATCTTGCAATTTGATTAAAAGATTTACATATACGGAAGGTCGAACATCAACACAAATGTATAATACCTATCCCACTGATAGTGTAGGGTTTAAAAAATTATGTAAATATTTCCGTGCAAAAATTAACCATTTTTCTTTTTCTTAAAATACTCAAGAAATCTGGGTTCCGTAAAAATGACCAATGATGAACAGACATTGTCTCGGAACACAGCTTTTTACAAAAAATCAATTAACTTAACTAATATCTAACACCAATATCTTGTTGACACTTTTTTTAGCCACTATTGATAAATATAAGGACTCAATCTTTCGTTGGATACGACGAGCTGGAAGGTAGCTTGCATTTGTTTCTAGATATTTTTTACTATTAAAAAGAAATTTTTTACATTTATTACATAATATTTTACATTTATTTTTAATAAAAAGTGATTGTCACACTTGTGAGAACTTAATGTCAGGATAATTTAACTTTTAACACATTTTTTAACTCGCACTTATTTTGAAAATGGAACAAGTAAGAGTGTTATATACGGCTATGCCGAATCTTATATACCCATCATCAAACCTCGTTTGACTCGAATGAAACTTACTTATGTCGAACTTCATAAGCGTTAAAGTAATTTTCTGAAGGGAATATAGGGGGGTAGGATCAATTATAGGTCGATACTCATTAAATTTCGTACACAGAATTTGGTTCGTATTAAATTTATTTGTGTCGAATTTTATTGCTACACTCGTATTTTTTAGCGTATTTTTAGGCGTTACAGTCATTTTCTGAAGGGAACTTTTGGGGGAGGATAGTGGACCGATCCTCAAAAAAATTTTTTTGGATAGATTTTGACTCGTATTAAACTTATTTACATATGTCGAATTTCATCTATATACTAGTATTTTTACACTTGTATGGGGCCTATCCGTAAACGTGTATCGATATTGCCTATTTTCAACAACAAACAAACCATACCTATAAGAAATTTTTATATGAATTTTCATTCTTCTAGCGCTTTCCATTCGGACTCTATCGTGCTTTCAAAAGACAGACGGACAGATCGTCTTAGAATTTTATGAGGACCCAGAATATATATACTTTTGTGGGTCTATTGCCAATATTTCGATATGTTACAAACGGAATGACAAAATTAATATACCCCGAATCTTTTTTTATGGTGGGTATAAAAACGAAGTTGTAAATTTTACTACTGAAATTAAAAAAAAAATATTTATAATAATCTAAATTGTTTCAAAAAAATAGATTAAATTGTTGAAAAATAAATGTGTGGTTCCATTTTAGAATTATAATTATAATATATCAGAATTTTTTGCGAATAAAATTAATTTCCTCTAGACGTTTTACATAATAATCAACAAACTTTTGCTGCACATTTTCTAAAGTATTAATTGATTAACACCAGACTTGTCTACGCAATGTCGAAAGGGAATTTTAGTGTTATGACAATTATGAGAGTAATTTGCACATTGGCAAAGGACAATTTTTTTTATTCCTATATTATTCTTTATACATAAAGAAGAATAGTCTGCACATTTTCTGAAGTAAAATATAAAATGGCTTACGAATTATATTCGAAAAATCTGCTCATAATCTGAAGAGAATTGTTTTTGTAACTTCATCAGACAATTAAGCAAATAATATAAATTTCCTTTTAAATATATATATATATATATATATATAATATATATATATATATATATATATATATATATATATAAAATATAATATATATATATATATATATATAATATATAATATATATAATATATATATATAACAGAATAGTCTGCACATTTTCTGAAGTAAAATATAAAATGGCTTACGAATTATATTCGAAAAATCTGCTCATAATCTGAAGAGAATTGTTTTTGTAACTTCATCAGACAATTAAGCAAATAATATAAATTTCCTTTATATATATATATAATATATATATAATATATATATATATAATATATATATATATATATATATATATATATATATATATATATATATATATATATATAATATATATATATATATATATATATATATAATATATATATATATATATATATAATATACAGAATATATATATATAACAGAATAGTCTGCACATTTTCTGATATTTTTTGCTTGGTCATTTTGTTTCCATTTTCAGTACTTTTGGAAAAAAAAACTTTGAGACAACTCTGCTCATTATATAAAATAAATTTAGATTTTTTTTTATAAAAATCATGCACAAACCTGTTTATATATTTTGAAATTCGTCAACTGTACTTTAAAAACGAATTTAATTTTTATTTTCTTAGTTGGTATTTGGAAATCAAGTAAACAACATCTGCATATATGATATTATTGTTTAAATTTTTTTAAATTTTGTTAATACACAAAAATTTGCAAAACATTACATAAGTTTTGGTATATAATATGTAAGTAGTTGGGTTAATATTATTAATTTTAAAAGTAAGCTATTAGTTTTGTAATGGGTTATTTAAAAATTTCATTTTTCGTTTCCAAAATTTTTCCCTCAAAACAGTTTGTTTCTTTACAAAAAGATAATACCTAATTTGATTAGAAAAAACTTCGAAATCTCATATTTGAATGACTATAGGTCGGCGGGACCCATTTTTACCGGCTAAACTCAGATTTGGGGTTGGTTCTTGACCACCGTCAATCAAAACACCATTAACATTTTATTAAAGAGTCCCTAAGATGAAAGTTAAAGGAATAATCAAAAGAATTAAAACTATTGCCCTAAATAAATGAAAAGGTATATTAATTACTGTTATTGAACTTTAAACCAGAATAAATTTTGTGTAAAACCTAGGGATAAGATATTCAATCCCCGTGCTCTATACCCTCCCAACCTTGTTCTTCCCAGCACAAACAAAATTATAAAGAAGAACCCAAGCTCGTATTATGTTCACAATCAAAGGATAAGTCGCTATTTAAATTCACAAAATCATTTTTTTTTTGATTTATTAAATCCGAAAAAATTAAAATTCTATCATATTAATTTGTTTGACAAATTTTCTCGTAATAATGTTATTAATTCTAGACAATTAATAAATTTACTATTAATTAAATTTAAAAACAAAAGTCCAACTTAATTTTTAAGTATCAACTATTTTTATAATAACTTTTCAAGATTTAAATGTGCAACAATAAATTACAAAAAAAAATTTCAACGATTATATAAATTTTTTAATTTTAAATTCTTTCTAATAAATGTTAACGAAATATTCAACATTAAACTTTAATAACTCAAATAATTCAAACTTTCCATGTTTTAAAAACTATTCTCTATTTTGCATAAAAAGTTAAATCTTCTAATTCTTTTATATAATATTGCATGAATAATTATTTTGGCACAACATAATAACAAGTAACACTCGCGATAACAAACTAAATTTCAGAAGTAGGATTGTAGGGTATGTTAAAATAATTTATAAAGATGTTATTTTTTATTATGTTTCTCTCTTTCGGTTATATGAAATTGCTTAGTGAATAGAGATTTTAGAGAACTTCCAATGATTACCGATTAATGTGTATAAAAATATGTAATACCGTTATAATTTAAAAAAAAATAAAAATCAAATTTGTTTTTTCATAAATTTCCTTATTTTCTCTTTCTAAATTCTTTTTAAATTAAATTTGACCGTTTTTGTTGTTTATGTTCCATTTTTAATTTTTTTTTACATTAACATACCATTGGTCAAGTCTAATTTAAGTATGAATTTAGAAAATTAGAACAACAAAATATATAGTTTACTTTTGTTGTGATATTTAAGTAATTAATATATGGTGGCAAAGCAAATTTGATTGGTGATCATAAAAATATGGGGATTTGTTACAATTATGTATGCCAGTTCAACATCAACATTAATCATGAAAAACAATTTTAAATCAAAGTACTTCTTTCGTGTAAGTTAAACTATTATTGTGGAAATGGCATAATCAATTGTAAACAAATATGGCATATAAAGAATAAGAAAAATTTAAATAATAACAACAAAACTTACATGCAAGTAACCGTTGAGAGGCCTTCCAAGGTTCTGCTTGCTCTGAGATAAGATGATGACGTAGCGGATCAGATAAATTTTATTCTTTAATTGCTCATCTTTTTTTGTTATTTCAGTTTTTTTTTCGTTATTGATTTTATGATCACTGTTTTAATTTTTTTCTTTGATTTTTTTTTTCATTTATTTGTTATGTTACCTTCTTACATACTTTTTATACACATTCTTTTGTTTTTTTTTCTTTCTTTCAACACAGTGTAACAATTCTCAATTTTAATTTTAGATGTTTTAATATTTTCTTAAAAAATGATTTTTGAAGAGGAATATCTATATTTTGTTCAATCTCTTTTCACTGGCAATTCAATCAACGATTTTTTTAATGCACTTCTTCCCTCAAATTTCTTTAATTATAATTTTCCTCAATTTGGTTTAAAATCGGAATACGGTGCCATAAACAAACGATCATTAATGCAATATTATTCACAAATACTTTGGATATTTTTTTTCAAAAATTTTTGTTTAATTGTAATTCAAAATTTTTTTTCTGTGTTTTTAATTTAATTTAGATTTTAAATTTCAATAGACATACCCACATATACATATTTAAATTTTTTTTCTTTAATCGATTTTTCTTAAATTGTGATTCAAATTTTCTGTAATTTTCCGAAATATTTATATTTCAATTTAACCACTAAAACTTTCTGCGTTAATTTTTAGTTTAAATTTTCATTTTATAGGTAATTTTTTTAAGGAAATTTCACCACCAATATTAATTTTACTTGTGCTTGTTTCAGATCAAAAATATAAATGATGAATTGGATGATACGCTGACAGTTACAATTCTTTTGCCTCTCTTCCTTCTGATAACTTTCCAACGAATTTCAAGTTTAGGGATTGAATTTCAGCAGTTATCTTAGATAACACTCAGGCAAATTATCATATTCCTCTTTGAAATAAGCTATTTTTTATTGACATAGTTGAGATTGATAAAAAAATCAAACAGTGGGTTCCTAATAGAGAAATATTGATTAGTGTATTTAAAAATAATATCCTATGTATATAGGGTTTTACCAATAAATGAATTCTTCTGGAGATAAAACTATGTATTTCTGGTGATGAGGATATCCTTTCCTTAGCGAGAACCAACCAATAAATAATAGGAAATAATTGCGTAGAAAGACTAATTAAAATTTACAACCATTACATTTTATATCAAACGTTATAAAAATTAAGACATTAATATGTAAAACTTACTTGGAATTTTCCCTGTTATTTTTCCCCCTTTAGAATTCTGATTTTGTTAATGAAATTTTACTGATTCCAGATTATAATTGATTAAATTTAATAATTTAATTATTTTATGTAATACAAAAAAAATTTTTTTTTTTTCTTTTTTTGTTTTAAATTTTACTATTTGAAGATGTTGATGGTTCAAAGTTCTATAGAAAAAGAATCATGGCGATCGGTTTAAGCTCCTCCTTTACCTTTTTGAATTTCAAGATGTCTAGGTATTTTTTTTTATATTAACCTTGAAGGGTCAATTAAATCGAAAATGACTTCTATAGTACGTGATTAACGTAAACTTGAACATAACAAATTGGTAACTCCAAGCACTTACGTTATAACTTACATATGATAAGGCAGTTAATCCAAATGATAATAACGTGTACTAAACCCATTTAAATTAATATGAAACAACTCAATAAGATGAAATCAAAGAATAAGGAAATGAAATTTAGGTAACGAAAAGGGATTTTAACAAACAGCTCAACCAAAACTCTCATAATGTTCTGAATCGCACATTACAGTTTCTCTTATTTATTTATGCACCCTTAAGAAGTCATGAATAATGGAAACTTATATATTATTATTAAAATTAGTAAAATTAAACCATAATAAATTATATATATATGAAAATAGGTTTCATCAGATGTTGATCATCCATTCATTCCATTTCCTATACTTGCTCAGAATTTTCCATGAACTGTCGGACATTGTACCACACATTTATCCGACTTTTCTTATATTTAATCTGACTTTGGTACGAAATGTTGAAAGAATGTCCGACTTCCATCAGATTTGTCGAAAATCCCTTCAGAATTTCCCTAGGAATTTTCATCAGACAAAGAGTTTAAAATTCCGAGCAACTTTTCATACGTTTTTCGTAACGAATTCTGACGGAATTCGGATACGAAATCGGCAACTTGTACAGACTATCGGTACGAATTCGGCTAAATTTGTTTAGTGGATGTTATTGAAAAACTATAAACCCTTTAGTGTCAATTTGATACCAGGCATGTCTGTTTCTTTTTTGCTATGTGTAGTAACGTTTTACATTTATATAGTCAAAAATGAAGTAAACCAGCAAAGAGTAAAGATAAACACCAAAAAAAAGAAAGAAAGTAAATATGTACAATAGAGTGTCCTTAGAAACAGCCTTTTTAAGAATATCATGTAGGAATACAGCTTATTCGATGCGTACAAATGTACTGAACATGAAAAAAAAAAAAAAAAACAAAATATATATGTCAGGGATGGCAAAATTGGTACGATGGTACTTTTTTGCTACTATTTTATGTTCAAAAGTACCGTGATACTCCCGAATATTATTTGATACTTTCAGGGCTACAATCTCCATCTCCGATTATCTTTTAACATTTAGTAAATTTGTTAAAATAATGTTTTTGTTTGGGAACTTTCAATACATCGTTTTGAAATAAGAAGAGAATTACATAATAGCGATACTCGGCACTTATGGCACTCCTCGAAAATGCTTCTAAAGTACTCTATAACTTTAGTAGCTGTTTCTCTTCAATATTATCAGGCAAAAAGTTAAAATAGTTGGAACCCTGAGACTTAGTTAAACGCTTCTATAAGATTAATCAGCGCTGAGCTCTAATATTACTTCATATTTTCTCCATCACATATGGAATCTGAGATATTATGTCTGGGTTTTTGTGAAAACGCATGTTTTGTCCCTTTTCGAGACTTTATAACAGCGCCATGAGTGCTTTAAATATAACATTTTACGAAGTACAATTTCATGGTAATATTTGTATCGTAGCTATGGGATACCATGCATTTCCTGGACAAGAAATTGTGTAGCAAACTTCATCAAATTATACCAGCCCACTCGGGAGTAGTCGGTATCGAAAGAGCGAATGTAATAACTTTAAAGGGAAGGGAGCTCGAGGCAGTTAACCTGACAAACGCAAAATCATTCAACGCAACAAAAGCTGAACAAAAAATATGGGTGAGAGAATCCCAAAAGACCTCTTGGAATAATGAAACAGTGTGTAGAACCGCGAAAATCCTATGGGGTGATCCTGATAAGAGCAAGACGAAAAATCTGCTAAAAATGAGCAAGTCTGAAGTTAGTATGATAGTACGTCTTCTGAGTGGACACACACGATTACGAGCACATTTATGCAAAATTGCACGTTCGGATTCAGACGTATGTAGAGCATGTGGAGAGGACAGTGAAAATCTGGAGCACTTTCTTTGCCACTGCCAGACATTCGTCGAAGTTAGATCCAAGTATCTTGGAAGTGATGTTATTCCGGAAATAACATTAATGACTAAAGTTGATTGGATTATTCTTAGGAATTACGTTCAGGAAACTGAGTTTCTGAACACTGAAAAATAATACATTCATTCCTTTTTTCATGATAAGGAGCGCACAACAGGCCCGATTGTGGCCGAGGTGTATTTCTTCAGATTTGATGTAGTACACATCCTCCTATCAACCTAACCTAAGTACTTTGAGATCCAAAAAAGTACTCTCTGAAATATTTTTTGATACTGAATCAAAATCACTTTTTCCGTCCCTGATATATGTATATAATTTTTAAATTGTTTTCAGTTTACTACAATTTTTCTATAGTATTTTTGGTCCACAAAATTATGTTTAGTGAGTTGGAGATGCATATTATTTTCGCTTTTTACTAAATAGATGTCAAAATTGTCGTAATTTTTAGTTTATACAAACATTATTTTTAATAGTTTGGTATTTTGTAATTAAAATTATTATTTTTTTCGCTATAAGCTCAAAATGACGGATTTTTTTTCAAATTTCTCAAGAAGTGTTTATTAGTCAAGTGGTATTCGATAATTAAGATTTCAAAATACTCTTCCCACTGTAGAAGTGTTCGGTAAAAAATTATTAAAAAATTCGAAGGGCCCCAATTCGAAAAGTTAAATAACACAGCTCATATATTTTATAAACACATCAGAATATACATTATTGTTTAAAGTTGTTTATTTATTTTGTGATGTTATATTTTGTAATTTAAGTTAATTTATATGAGTGCTTCTTTAAAAAAAATCCATATTATTCTTTAAATGTTTACAATTGAATTTATCCTTGGATTTTATTCTCTATGAAATCTATGTTAATATATAATTGAAAAACATTAAAGAAACATTATTAGGCATTTTAAAGACGTTAAGAATATTCAAAGTAAACTTACATAGATACAAATCCATTGTGGATAATAAACAAATTATACAATTTTTATTTGTTTTGTTGGGTTTTAACTATAATCTTGTTTTTGTTTATATACAGAAATTCTAGCCCAAAAAAACATTTGTACTACTTGTACCAATAATCTACAAAAATACATTTGCTTTTATCTCTAACATACAAAATTCTAATAAAAATATTAACCAAAAAGGTAAATAAATTAGAGTTTTCCAATATAAGCTTTAAATTCAATTTGGTTTATTTGATACCACCACCATCAGTTATGATATAGGGTATACAAAAGTTTGCCATTTCGTGTGTAGCACCAAGAGAGATCAAACAAAATACATTAATATATTCCGGGTTCTTATGAAATTCTAAGTCGATTAGCTATGTCCACATAATAGAAAATTTGGAAAGTGCTAATTGAATTATCAAAAAAATATTGTAAAATACTAATTATAGATTCTCATTCAATCAAAAATTTTAGAGTAGAAGGGGTCTGTTTCCACTTATTTGAGGCGTTCTCGAATAAAAAATCTTCTGAATTTTCTTCTTGATATGTATACTTCGATATTTTTTACTTATCCGTACTGATCAAAAACAGCGATACCGACCTAGGTGGGGGTCGGTATCGCCGTTTTTGGGGTAAATTCGCCAAGGAAATGTGGCAGATTTGTCATTAGTAAAATAGAACAAAAAAATTAAAACTTTTTTTTTATGATTTATAATTTACCCAGTTTGCTAGTTTGGCTAAAGACAACTGTTTAACTAAAAGTTTATATTTTCATTTTCAACATCTTTCGCTTAGATAACTTAAAAATTTTTGATTATAAAAATCTTTGTATATAAGCATACCTTACTTGGGAGTCTCTCATTTGATTTGAAACAAAGTACAGTAGTTTTCGCTTATAGTCCACAACTACAGTTGCACAAGTTTTGTGGACTTTAAGCGAATGAGGACTATAACTTTTTAAGCCACTTTGTGGACTGTAACTGAATCCTGATATAATACACATTTTGGAATATATACAAACTATAAACAAAATAAAAGTTTAATTAAAATATAATCAAATATTGCTTTAAATTAATCCAATAGTTTAAACAAATACCTTTACATATTATTATATATTGAAAATCAAATACTTGATAAGCTTATTGTAATAAATAACAAAAAAAACTTAAAGTATGATTTCCATTTAAAGGATCAGGAAGTAGAATCTAAAATATTTAAAATTTTATATGAAAAACATTGACCAATACTGAGTAGTTTTCATACAAAATTTTTAAATTGTTTTCTTTTCTTCTTTCTGAATTCGGGCATAAGTATTTGGATGACTAAATCAAACACAAGATAGATATCAATTTCTATATGAAATATAAATTACGAATTATTGAACATTTAAAAGAATTCTGTAATCTTAGATTATTTATTTTTTTAAAGTTTGTGCTGATGTTTGTAACACACAAAAATATTGGTCCAATACCCACCTTAAAGTATACCGATCGATTTAGAATCATTTTTTGAGTCGATTTTTATGCCATAATTACGTCAAATATTCTATTATCGCTCTAAAAATTGGCACAAATAAATTTTATATAAGTATAAATGACCCATACAAACCCCCCTTCAAAAAATGTCTTAAACGTCTGAAATTGACTTGTAACCATTTGTATCGCAATGAAACTCAACAAAACTAACTATTATTTATAAATATATAATTTTCCTAAAGTTTCAGATATAAAACCTCATTTAGAAAACTTTGTTTTTTTATCAATAAATTGCTTAAATACTTTGGAATTAAGGTAAAATTCAACATAAAAGTTTCTTTATGAAAAATAAAAATTTTTAAAATATACTAATGGTGTGGGGTATTATATGGTCGGCCATGTCCATGTTTCTATGACTGCTTTAAGTTGATATTTTGTAAGTGAAGAGTTTTATTTTCGTTTGTGACGAATCTTATATCAAAATTATAGAAATTTCAAAAAGTACCTTTTAAATATCGAAAAAAACCAAGGAGTCCCATTCAATATTATATAAAATTTAAAAGTACCAAAAAGTTCCGTTTTATAGGTTCTCACCTATTCCAGGCTCTAAAGTACCTTTTGTAGAATGAACAAGTATGAATTTATAGGCGGACATTGTCGAACATATGATACCCTACACCAGTCAGTATGTTAAAATTTTGATTTTTTTTCAAATAAAGTATTTAATTTGTTTTATTGTGGAATATTTTTACTTATTGTTGACAAAAAAAATAGATTTTCTACAAGAGGGCTTATAGAGGAGAAGGGGTAAATATGGGCCTATCCTTATAAATTTTGGTAGATGAATGTACGTCTACTTCAAAGTGATTTATGTAGATTTTAATCGTTTTATAAGTAATTATAAGTTAATTTTGACCTTCAAGTTATTTTCTGAAGGGGAGTCTGTATGGGGGCTAGGGTCAAATGAGGCCCGATCACAATAAAAATTAGTATTGGCATTTATTGTTCTATAAAACTAATATTTCTTGATTTTTGTTGACATTATAAAACATTTAACGTACTTATGAGCCTAAAGGCCTGAAATAACGGACCGATTTCAACCATTTTCAATAGCGATCGTCCTTGAACTAAAAAAGAGCATGTGCCAAATTTCATCAAGGGATTACATGGACACACAGACAGAAAGGCGGACGGATGGACAGACGAACATAGCTAAATCGACTCAGAAAGTGATTCAGAGGTGATTGGTATACTTTAAGGTGGGTCTAGGACCAATTTTTTTTGGGTGTTACAAACTTCAGCACAAACGCATAATACCCTCCCCACTATAGTGGTGTAGGGTATAAAAAGTACCCTTTAGGTTCTCATCTAATCAAGGCCCTATATGCTAACTTACACGTTTCTAGATTCAATATTATATAAAATGCAAAAAGTAACTTTTGTAGAACGAAATAGTATCAAAAAGTCCCATTTTATGCGTTCTCCGAGTTCTACAAACTTAATTTCATGTTTCTAGGCTCAATATTGTAGACAACTCAAAAAGTTCCCTTTGTAGAACAAAATATACCATGGGTTCTAACTTAAGCCAGGCTTCCAATACTTAATTTCATGTTTGTATCCAATAACAACACACTAATGCTGCTTTTCTTTGTTTTATAAACAACAACAACAAAAACGAAAAAGAAACCAAATTTAGTTTTTGCCAAAAGCTACTCTTAAAATTTTCTATAATATTAAACCTAAAATATTGAAATTAAGTACGTAGAGCCCGGATAAAGAACCTTTAAAAGGGGAATTTTTTATAATTTGAAATAATAAAGAAACTATAGTAGGGCATCGGCAGACCATATGTTACCCAATTATGAATTATGTTAATAAGTGAATTGTAGATATTCAAGTTAACCTTGCTGTGAGACTTTTTATCGAGATACAATTATATATTTTTAATGTTCTTTTTTTATGTTTTCCAAAAGGTACTTTTTGAATTTTCTATAACATTGAACCTGAAAAAATGAAATCAAGTATGTATAGTCCTGATTAGGTAAGAACTCTTAAAATAATTTTTTTGTACTTTTTTGTTTTTCAAAAGGAACTTTTTGAATTTTCTATAATATTGAACCCAGAGACATGAAATTATGTTTGCTTAGCCCAAAAGAACACATAACAGGGAATCTTTGGTACTTTTTCGTTCTTCAAAAGGTACTTTTAGAATTAAACCTAGAAACATAAAAACATTCAGATCTGCATGCATCCTGCATTAGGTGAGAACCTGTACTTTTTAGTACTTTGTCGTTCTTCAAAAGGTACTTTTTGAATTTTCTATAATTTTGAACCTAGAAATATTAGGTTATGCATGTAGAGTCCGGATTAATTGAGAACCCATAAAAGGGTTGATTGTTTACAGAAGTTATAAGGGAAGATGGCCGAAAATTTTAAAAGAAAATTAAGGTTAATTTTATTTATCTTCGTTAATATTGTTAATTATATATTTATTGAATTATCTAAAATATATATTTATCCTTTGATGATCATTTTTTAATAAACCTGCACAATTTTAAAATAAATATAAAACATGTATTTTTTTATAACAATAGAGGAAAGCATTCAGTTCAAATTCAGATATGATTGTAATCTTTATACATTATATTCTTATTTGCAAGAAAAATTTAACTGCCTCATTTAAAGTTTTGATTTTACCATTTCATTACTTCTCTCTTGAAATGTCAATAAGTCTGATATCTTGGCTTTAGTGTTTTCTTAGAGAATAACGGATTTGTCTGTAGTTTGGTTGCAAGGGCGGATGTACGACCAGCAATTTTAATCATAAAAATCAAACGCATGATATGTTTGAATTTAATATTTGGTTCATATTCTTTGACTTATTGTCCTAATATTAAAGAATTTCTAAATTAAACATTTTCCATTTATTATTAATATTTGTACACGAGTCCCTTTCAAATAATGGTTTATTAATATTTTATTATATTTTTGCAGCTGCAAACTGATACCTAAATATTTGTTTATAAAATGTTGAGCAATTACAATTTTACGGCGTATTCAAAAAGGAATCCTTATTCCAAAGGTTTAAAATAAAAAAGTATGGTTTTTATTAGAATATTTTTGATGGTGTGATATGTATACATTATACAGACTCACAAAAAATTATACTTGAGTTACCCCTTTCAAAGTATTCGATTTTATCTCATATGATGTTACCAAAATATTTTGGGTTTCGTGTTGACCATTCGTGAGCTGGACAGTTTTAAATAAAATATCCTAAAGGGGGCACGATTTTTGATATTTGAAATAGGGCTTAAGTCAATTATGGACACATCCCTTTCGGATTAACAAAATTTTAATTTCTAGAAACAAATATTTTTATCTATGTTTCTAATCATGAACATATGGAGATATTTAAGCTAGTAAAAACTCACTTCTGTGTGTCGAATTTCATAGCTAAACTCGAGTTTTTAAAAGGGATAAGGGTCAATTATGAAATTGAAATCTTTCAACTTTCTTGCTCTTTCCGTTCGGACTCCATCCTGCTTTCTACAGACAGATGGACGGACAGACATGGCTAGATCGTCTTAGAGTTTTAATAAGGACGCATAATATACACATATACTTTTATGAGTCTATCATCAATATTTCGATGTATTAGAAACGGAAAGTCAAAATCAGTACACCCCCTTCTTTTATATAAAAATAATTTGAAATAATAAAGAAACTATAGTAGGGCATCGGCAGACCATATGTTACCCAATTATGAATTATGTTAGTAAGTGAATTGTAGATATTCAAGTTAACCTTGCTGTGAGACTTTTTATCGAGATACAATTATATATTTTTAATTATGAGCTCAGGGGGTTTAGTTGTATTTAATTATCTTGGAAATTACGAGATGTATTTTGATAACAACGTTTACATGGACTCGCGGACTGTCGGACAAAACAATATCAATTTTAAAGGGAAAAATAAAAACACGTTTTTGCTTTCTATACAGATTGAGTCGGTCTAGTATACATACACACATACATATCTGCAATATTAAAAATCAACAAGTTAGAGTGCTATATTCGGCTGTGCCGAATCTTAAATACCCTCCACCAGCTACTTTTATGTTATTAATTTTCTAATTGATCAAATATTAGTAAAAATAAGTTTTCTCATGTCTTTAATAGAAAAAATCCCAAAAGTTAAATCTATTACAATTCCAAGATTTATTAAACATTATAAATTTAGTAATTTGCATGTAATTTGTATGTATGTGTGTGAAAGATTTAGAGATTTTTTAAAATACAAATACGTATATAACTATGTTCTACACAAAATATTGTTCAACACAAATTGATAATGCTCTTTAAATACGGTTAAAGCGCCTTTAGGGTCCTGCCCCTAATATAGGAGAAATAGAAGTATACAAAACTAATATTTTTGCCAAATAATGTATCAATAGCTTAATTTGGTAATAAGTAATGTGCGTTTAAGAGATTTTCGTAAAAGGACTTTGTATGGGAGCTATGTCCAATTATGTATATAAAGACAAAATTTCAGAATTCTGTATCTTTATCATTACTTGGTAATAAATATTGTGAATCTAAGTGATTTTCTGGACCTAGTATGAGAGCTATGACCAAATATGGACCGATCGTAAAACAATTTTATAGTGAATTTATGTATATCAGAGCAATATTTTTGATAAATGTATGGATATCAATATTTGGTTATGAGTTATGTGAGTTTTTTATGATTTTCGGAAGGGAACCTTGTATGGGAGCTATGACCAATTATGGACCGATCCAAAAAACTTTCATAGTTATATTTCTGTATATAAGATCAATATTTGTACCAAATTTTATATCGATATCTTTGGTAATGAGTAATGCGCGTTTAAGTGATTTTCGGGAGGGGACCTTATATGGGAGCTATGACCAAATATGGACCGATCCAAAAAACTTTCATAGTTATATTTCTGTATATAAGATCAATATTTGTACCAAATTTTATATCGATATCTTAATTTAGTAATGAGTAATGCGCGTTTAAGTGATTTCGGGAGATGGCCTTATATGGGAGATATGACCAATTATGGACCGATCCAAAAAAAACTTTCATGGTTATATTTCTGTATATAAGAGCAATACTTGTACCAAATTTTGTATCGATATCTTAATTTAGTAATGAGTTATGTGCGTTTAAGAGATTTTCGGGAGGGGACCTTGTATGGGAGCTATGACCAATTATGGACCGATCGAAAAAATCTTTCATTGTAATATTTCTGTGTATAAGAGCAATACTTGTACCAAATTTTATAATGATATCTTAATTTAGTAATGAGTTATGCGGGTTTAACTGATTTTCGGGAGGGGACCTTGTATGGGAGCTATAACCAATTATGGACCGATCCAAAAAAGCTTTCATTGTAATATTTCTGTATATAAGAGCAATACTTATACCAAATTTTATATCGATATCTTAATTTAGTAATGAGTTGTGCACGTTTAAGTGATTTTCGGGAGGAGACCTTGTATGGGAGCTATGACCAATTATGCACCGATCCAAAAAAGATTTAATTTTAATATTTCTGTATATAAGAGCAACACATGTACCAAATTTTATATCGATATCTTAATTAAGTAATGGGTTATGTGCGTTTAAGTGATTTTCGGGAGGGAACCTTGTATGGGAGCTATGACCAAATATGGACCGATCGAAAAAAATCTTCAATTGTATTATATTTGTATATAAAAGCAATACTTGTACCAAATTTTATATCGATATCTTAGTATAGTAATGGGTTATGTGCGTTTAAGTGATTTTCGGGAGGGAACCTTGTATGGGAGCTATGACCAATTATGGACCGATCCAAAAAAACTTTCATTGTAATATTTCTGTATATAAGATCATTATTTGTACCAAATTTTATATCGATATCTTAATTTAGTAATGAGTTATGCGCGTTTAAGTGATTTTCGGGAGGGGACCTTCTATGGGAGCTATGACCAAATATAGACCGATCCAAAAAATCTTTCATTGTAATGTTTATGTATATAAAAGCAATACTTGTACCAAATTTTATATCGATATCTTGATTTAATAAAGAGTTATGCGCGTTTAAGTGATTTTCGGGAGGGGACCTTGTATGGGAGCTATTACCAAATATGGACCGATCCAAAAAATCTTTCATTGTAATATTTCTGTATATAAGAGCAATACCTGTACCAAATTTTGTAACGATATCTTAATTTAGTAATGAGTTATGCGGGTTTAACTGATTTTCGGGAGGGGACCTTGTATGGGAGCTATAACCAATTATGGACCGATCCAATAAAGCTTTCATTGTAATATTTCTGTATATAAGAGCAATACGTTATGGATGAAAATAATAGTGCTAGGTAAATTCTCTAAAAGATGTTGAGTTTTCCCTAATTAATTTGTCACTTAAAAAACATTAGGTAGGCATGTTATATATCAATGGAAAGTTAATTTTGTCTATTTTTCAAAACTGTATATAATTTTTGAAAATTAAAAAATTCGCGGAATACTTTTTTTAAAAAAATTAAAAAATGTTTTTTATTCAGTTTTTGCGAAGATACAAATTTTTCAAATTGCAATAAAAATTTTATTTATGAATATTTTTTGATGAAATTTTACAGTTAGGTAGATTTTTTTACTCAAAATCCAAAATTAAATAAAAATTTCGAATTTTCTTATTAGAAATCCCGGAATTCCCAAAAAAGTTTTAAAAAATCCCAAAAATGGGATTTTTTGGTTTTTTGCCTATTATATCCATACCAGGGGCGGGGTTATCGAAACCCGTTACAAAATGATTAAGAACATATTGGGTCATATAAAACAGGTCACTATAATTTGATATCGACTATGCGATTTGAGAATTTTTGCTCAAAATTGAATTTTATATAAAAAATAGGGTTTTTTGGATGGATCTGGTCCCCTCGGTATCAAAAATTTTTAGGTTTTGTTTCATTTATCGTATTTTATGTAAAGTCAGCTTTTCAAAAAGTATAAATTCTATATACATCTTCTTAGAAACTTTTTAGATAACTTAAAAAGAAAAAGATACTTTTTTCCCCAAAAAATGGCAAAAAATCGCCTTTTTTTAATTTTTTAAATTAAAATGCCTATAACTTTGGACTCAGTCATGATTTTTACATAATTCTTTCACTGCTTGATATATAGACTTGTTGTTAAGCGAATAAAAAAAAATGGCGAAAATCGGGAATATTTAGACCCGCTATTATCAAAAAACTAAAGTAAGGACGGTAAAAATTTTAAAATTTTAATTTTCAAATGCGAATATCTCCTAAACTATAAGAGATAATTTACTGCTACGACAACATTTTTTATAGTGCTCGATGAGAAGATTCTATATATTCTATTTTTTAAATCGGAACTCAAATGAAGAAATAAGATCGTTTTAAAAATTTAACATAGCCGAGGTGTCCTAATTTGAGGACCCCCCGCCGGGCCCCTGGTTGGCCTATAAGGTCCAAATTCAAAACCTAAACTCGACAACACCTCCTTTTTGTGCATACCAAATTTCATTAAAATCGGATTAACCGTTTAGAAGTTACCGAATTATTTCCCTCTTTTTTTTTCCTATACCACTGTGCAATGTTTTTGCACAAGTTTGCCAGTCTAAATAGTCGCTCAAACTTATAAGGATTGTGCAAATCAATTTCCATACAAGTCAATTGCAAGAATGGAAACATGCACAGGTTGCACAGTTTTCGATGGTTTTGAACGTTTAAATGAAAACCCTTACTATAATTATAATTTAAAATAAATTAGTTTTATAAACAATTGTTTTTGCGTTTTTATAAAATTTTTTCTTTTTGGAAAAATTTTATTCAGTTTATTGGGTTTGTTTAAGAAAAAACCAAGTGTTTACTTTTACAAAAATACATTCACTAATATTTATTTGTCAACGATTTAAATGTACATCAATAGTTGGCATTCAGTAGTAATTAGAGTTGTGAATCACGCTTTAGTTATTATAACCATACAAGTATCAACCAACAATTATGAAAATTGTTTAAAGTAAATTTTAAAAACTCCTTAATATATATAACAATTTCAGTTAGGGCTTTATTGATAAAACAAACACTCAAAATATTTACTACTAATACAATGACAATATTTATATTCGTTATAATGTTTTTGTTGAAAAACAGACAAAATCCTCCGTCAATATAAAATGTTCTACGGTTGAAGAGATTATATATGAAATCTATATTATCATTCAAATTTTGTCCGCCACGTTGTTCTTCTGAAATATTTAATTATTGTTTAATTCACAAAACATAATCATATTATAATCATACTATATTAGCATTCATCATATTATAATCATACTATATTAGCATTCAAATTTTGTCCGCCGTTTTCGGAAGTGAACCTTATATACGAGCTATGAAAAAATACTATTCACAAAAACTTAAATATTATTGGCGTCCATCTGCGCAGTATTCCATGATTCACTACCATAAAGTAATATGGATTTCACGTTGGTGTTGAAAATTCTAAGCTTTGTATTAGTAGATAGTTGGGAGGATACCCCAACGGAGTTTAACATGCAAAATGCTTGTCTTGCCTTGTATAGTCTGCATTTTATGTCCTGGAACCACCGATTGTTGTAATCGTGCAACCTATAGGTTGTAACTTCCTTTGTATATCTATAGATATACAAAATAAGTCTCCCAATTTATTCCCATGTAGCACTCGTTCCTTGGGACCTTGTTGCTTTTAAATGTGGTGATTGCCTTCACTATTTCTGGGAGGTCAGGCAGTTCTGTGTAAAAGTTGGTCCAAATCTCCAGTTGTTCGTCAATGGATGTGATTATAGTATAGTGTGGACCAGTCCTCAAGCTGTGAGGTGTAGCTCTGGTGAAATGTTCGGTGAATACTTTTGATAAAGTTGGCTGTTTTAATTCCAATAATTCTGATATCTTTAAACTCCTTGACTTAATAAAAGAATATTCGTTTTGGTTTCAACCAGAGACAGAAAATAATTATTATCTATGAAATTTTTGCTTAAAAAAATCAGTATGAAAGAATCTTCATAGAAATGTTTTGAATGTACCAAAATATTTCCAGAACCTTTTTTAAATGATTTCTTCAATAAACTTTTTTTCTTGATTTTTATAATAAAAATTTAAAATAAAAATTATTTTTGATTTTTATTCTATTTATTTCAATAAAAAATTATTTATGATTTTTTAATAATATTCACTTAGTAATTTTTATTTATTCAAACAAAAAATAGAAATCAATCAATGATTTTTATTTTTCTAAACTAAGAATAAAAATCACCTAGGGAGTTTTAATTTTCCAATTTTCGAATCTAATTTCTGCAAATTTGTTCAATTATATCAATGGTAAAGAAATTTTATCAATTTTCTATTAATCTCTGTTTAAACCCGATAATTTTTACTGTCTTTTAAAGGTAAATATCGCATAATGAGTTTTATAACTAATTTCAAAAAATAAAAATCATTGTCTGATTTTTATTTGTGCCTTATGGTTTAAAAATTATTTGTGTTTTTTATTATTGATTTTTGTTTGAAAAAATTCTCAGTAATTTTTACGAAAAATATAAAAAATACAAATCAAAAGCAATTTGTATTTTCAGAGAAATGAAATACAAACAAAATTAAATTTTTAATTTAAATTTTTTTAAATAAAAATGATAACAATTATTGTCTCTGGTTTCAAGAAATAATTCTTCGTTTAAGAAGTTTGACTTTTTACAAAATCTCAATCACGTATAAAATAAAAATCAATATTGTAAATATAATTTTTCTGCACGTTTTTAGCAATTTTAGACTTTATAAAGTCTGGCAAAAAAAAACACTCAAAAATTAACAATTCAATTTGAATTTCTTGCTGTGACTAATTTTAAACATATGTATTTCCTCCACCAAAACATGCATGAGTTTAATACACGTACAAATGGATTGATATGCACTAGGATTGTCAATTATTCGTGTTAAAAATTATTCGAATAAAAACATACAATATTTTTTATTCGAATATTATTTGTTTTACAAAATATTAATTCTTTTTTAAATACTATAATAAAATATGGGTTAAAAAGTAACGATAAAATATTATTCGAATATTCGACAAAAATTGTTCGAATTATCTTTATTCTAAATAGGAATTTTTTATTTGTTCAAAGAAAATCTATTTTTTTTCCTTGACTAATCGAATAATTTTTACACGAATTACAACCCTAATATGCACACATGTTCCTTTTTTTGTGTAAATTTTTCTTTGAATTCTAAAGTGAACTAAATAGATATATAAATTGTGTAGCTACTTAAAGTCTACTCAAAATTTAATAGTTTTTAGTGATGATAAATAAAACTAAAAAATACAACGCTACACAAGAAAAAATAGAAAAAGAAAACATACAAAAATAATTTAAATGTCGACAAAAATTTTATAAATTGAAAAACACGAATAGAAAGTTAATCTAAAATCTAAAAATATATATTTTTTAGATAATATCCAATTTTAATAAAATCCAATTTTTCACACTTTTTCAAGAAATATTAAATCTTCCTAAATGTCAAGAAGAGTAAGTGTGAACGGTCTATATTTGCCAAAAGATTTTAAATGAAATCTACTAAATTTCGTGTATGTGTAAATGAGGTATAAATTATTTTTTCTAAGAACTAAAATTTAATGTGTCAATTTGTGATTAAGGCTAACAGTTTTTTATAAAACGGAGTAAGGTCAAATTTAATTCCTAAGCATTCCTAGATAATTAAAAATTTGTCAAACATAAATTTCTTCCACATCCTACATGTATAATATGTCTCATATGTACATACATCAGGGATAAAATCATACGTTTTAATAAATATTTTTATATTTATTGATATTTTCATAAATTTCCTATTAATAAAGAAATTGAAGATATGGCCAAACTTCATAAAACTTATAATCAATTGTCTTTTTAAATAAACAGTCTAGAGTGTTTCAAAAATAAATAGACGCATCCTAAAAAGACAATAATTTTCACAAAAGACAAACTACTTAGTCAGCTCTAATTCGACTTTCGTCACGAATGTACACTTTGTAAAGCGACAATAGTCGTAAAATTAAAGTTCCAAGTAGTCTAGGTAGTGTATATTTAAAAATCAAACTTAAGTAAAAATCAAATTTCCACGCATTTACTCCGTTCAGTGTTGCCAAAACCTAATTGGGAAAAAGTGCTAGATTTTTTTCAAAAAAATGCTAGAAAGTGCTAAAAATAAAGAAAAAATACTAGAAAAAAGTGCTAAGAAAATATTGTTTTTTTTTTCATTTCTAATGGAACGAGTTTAACACTAATTTTATATACATATTTATTTATTTAGCCATTACAATACAATTACAAATTATACTCAACCCAATTTACCGAGCAGGGTAAATTAAGATCAAAGTATCTTGTAGGAATTGAACCGACAACTCCCAGACTGACTAGCACACTAACAAACATATAGCATATAGCTAACCGAGGCACCCAAATTTATTTACTTTAACAATCCCAAAAAGTGGATTTTCGAAATCGATCTTTCAGAATTTTTCTCTTTATTTTTTTACTATTTTCAACTGCATAAATATAGGTTTTAGCATAGTACGCGAACCTACCAAATCCACTTATTTTGGGATGATTTAAATACGGCATTTAAAAAACCAGTGAAAAATATATCAAATTTGTTGAAAATATTTTTGAAATATAAATTGACTGTTTCCCAAAATTGATTTCAATTTCAACAATTTGAATTAAAAAATAATTTAAGAAGTAATTCCACAATTGATCATTTGAAATTTTTGGATGTGAATATTTTTGAAATTGAGTTTGAAATTATAATAATATTTCGAATCAAAAAGACACAAAATTCAATTTTTTGTACTATGTCTAACTTAAAGTTTTTACTAATTTTAAAAAAAATATTTGAAATTAGTTTTAAAAAATATAAAACCAATTTGTGATAACTTGTAACACTTTTTTGTTAACATACATATTCTTACAATTCCAAAAAATGGAAAACTCTTAAAAACGTATGTACTATGCATTGTTAATTTTTTTGATATATTCTGGTCCTGTGGCGCGAATTTCTCTATAGTATCTATATTGAAACAATTATTGTTAGTAGTAGATTTTTTGGGATTATTTAAATAGCTCTAAAAAATGTTTAGAATTTTTGAATTACTATAAAAATCATATACAAATTATTTCTTTTGAATATTATACGAATCGATAATTCTACAAATACTTATTTTTATATTACACATATTTTGTAAACATATTTTTACAGAAAAAACTATTAAAATGACGAAAACAAAATATGTAAAATATATTATAAATAGTTCTAAAAAAGTGCCAAAAAATATTTGAAAAATGCTAGAAAGGGTGCTAGGTGCTAGATTATATTTTTGGGTGCTAAATGAGTTAAAAATATGCTAAATCTAGCACTAAAAGTGCTAAATTGGCAACACTGACTCCGTTGGACTTTATTTTTGACTGTCTCTTTGTAATAAATGGCTTGACGCCGGACTTCCCTCTTGAACAAGCACTTTGTATTCATAAACAACTTCATGTTATTTTCGTAATTTTATTTTTATAAAATTTCATCCATTTCGTGTGGATTATCCATTTATTCGCCGCAACTGGAAGGAAGGTCTACCGGCATCTGAATGTAAACATGAACTGAATTCTAAAAAAATACATACTGTGATATTGAATGCTTGATGTATGTACTATATAATTATGTGCCAAATATTGTAAAATGTTAACTAAAGAAAAGAAGGAAGTAAATTTTTATTGTACATGATTCAACATAAAAAAGCTGTTTAAGACAGAAAATCGTTTTGACATCAGTCTCCACATAAAACTCATGTTTCTAGCATAAACAAGTAGGAAAGTATAGTCGGGCATGGCCGACCATATAATACCCTACACCATGAGTATATTTTTAAAATTTTTACTTTTTATAAAATGTTTATTTTTTGTAAAGAAACTTTTATGTTGAATATTACCATAATTCCCAAATATTTAAGCCATTTATTGATAAAAAACTAAAATTTCTAAATAAGGCTTTATATAGGTCAAATATGGGCCGATCCTCGGTAAATTTGGGAAAAGGATATATTTCTAAATAACAGTTAGTCAATTTTAGATGTTTAAGTCATTTTTTGAAGGGGGGTTTGTATGGGGGCTAGGGTCAAATATAGGCCGATCCTTACGAAAATCTGCAGTATCATTTATACTTATATAAAACTTATTTGTGCCAATTTTTAGAGACATAGCAGAATATTTGACGTAATTATAGCATAAAAAGTTAAAATCTGGAGGTACGGTTGTATGTGGGCTAGGTGAAATAATGGACCGATTTCAACCATTTTCAATAGGCTTCGCCAAAAAACATGCTTGGTCCAAATTTCATCAAATTATCTTGAAAATTGCGGCCTGTACCTTGCGCACAAGGTTTACATGGACAGCCAGCCAGCCAGCCAGCCAGCCAGCCGGACAGACGGACGGACGGACGGACATGTCTTAATCGACTCAAAAAATGATTCCGAATCGATCGGTATACTTTAAGGTGGGTATTGGACCAATATTTTTGTATGTTACAAACATCAACACAAACGTATAAAACCCTCCCCACTATAGTGGTGTAGGGTATAAAAACTTAGCATTTCATATAATGTTAAGTTAATTTTGTTGTAAAAAACTAACATTTATGTTATGTTAGCGTCATTCAGCGTTGCCACTCGCAATTTATTTTTCTTACCAAAGTCACGACAAAGAACTACCAAATTTGTTTAAAGTTTTTGGACAATTGCTTCTGTTTAGAATGATTCGACATGGGGTCGAAGCAGAGCACCACATAATTTGGTACTACCCTGGCTGATCAGTTGGTTGAGGTTCCTTCGGAATCCACTTAGTTGCTGTGGTTTAAACCCAAATTAGCTTGAAGAGGTGCTTGATTAAAAGATTGATATATAGATGAAGTATAAATATTCTGGTTAAGTTTATTTTAACGCTACCCATTACAAAAATTTTAGGTGTACATGTATATGTACGTTCGATTTCGAACTGTAGCACTGGCGAGGGAGTTCACAATAGGTGTAAGTGTATTTCTTCGGATTTGATATAACATAGATCCTCCTTTCAAAATAACCAACTTTATAACATGAAAAATTAAACAATATAGATATTTATTGCCATTCCCATGAATTTGTTGCAGAGTAATTATTATTAACAAGGGAATTGACAAGAATATTAATTTATTTATGAATTCGTATGCTTGGTTTGAAAATCTACAAACCATTCTACCAAAAGTATTTTCATTGATTTGAAACTACCAATTTTAGTTCAATTAGACCAAATTGGCAACGCTGTCCTTGTTGCTAATTTAAAAATTACTTATACTGTTATTTGTTGACTTTTTAACATGCGCAGTTTAACAATATGTCGATAAAACAGTTTTTACTTACAACTTATTACTCGGTAATAAATATTATTTCTCTTAGATTTTAAATTTCTAAAATGTAATAATTACAAATAATGCCAAATACTCATAGTAAAACATATGCACATAAATAAAAAAAAACTGAATTCAGAGACTATTTAAGAGAGAAAAACTTGGGTTTTTTAGGTGAAAGAAAGCCTATATAATTTTGTAAAAATGTAAATGAATGTAAGTAACAAAATATCTGTTGATTCGCGATAAGAAATTGTTTATTTTTCTATTTTCGCGCAAATACTACAAACATTCCCATGCACATTAATTAAAAAATACATATGCATTAAAGGCCCTTTTCTAAAATGGAGCCGTTTAATACTAATGCCCCGATTATTGTTCACAACAATTGTTATTTTGATGTTGTATGTTCTAAATTGTAGTGTAATACTTTGGGTTGTATTTGATGTTTACTATGTTTCTTTTTGCAGATTTATAAGGATTTCGCTAAATATAAGTTCAAATATAAAATTTTAAATGCCGACCATATGATACCCTACACCAGTCAGTATGTTAAAAAGTTGGACTATTTAAAAAAATAATACATTTGATTTGTTTTTTAACTTTATTCTGGAATTTTTGGATTTTTTTACAAGAGGGCTGAAAGGGGAGTAGGGGGAAAATATGGTCCTATCCTTATAAATAATGGTAGAGGATTTCACGTCTTCTTCAAAGTTATTTATGTATAATTTAAAAGTTTTATTAGTGCTTATAGGTGAATTTTGACCTTCAAGTCATTACAAAAATTGGTAATGTCATTAAAAGTTATATAAATCTAAGTTTTTTCGACTTTTGTTGGCATATGAGCCCAAAGGCCCTATTTTGGGGGTACGGTTGTATGGGGGCTAGGCGAAATAATGAACAGATTTTATCCATTTTTAATAGGCTTTGTCCTTGTGTGTGCCGAATTTCATCAAATTATCTTGAAAATTGCGACCTGTAACTTGCGCACAAGGTTTACATGGAAAGCCAGCTATCCAGACGGACGGACATAGCTTAATCGACCCAGAAAACGATTAAGCCGATTGGTATACTTTAAGGTGGGTATAGGACGAATATTTTTGTCCGAATTTTTGGACGAATATATCCTGCACTACTAAAGTCAATATTTACGCGAAATATGACAAATTGTTAGAAATAGTCGCTGAAACATGAAAAAATGTTGAAAATGTGTTTGGAATCGTTCGTTAGTCAGGACGACTAAAATGACTTACTAACGCTGAAGAATGGCAGAAATCGTGAGGACTGAAATTTTCAGACAATTGCTGTTAAATTATCTAAAAATATAACAGTTACACCAAGGAAAGTAGTGGATATGAGTTCAATTCAATGATCACTTAAATAAACTACTACATATACTACATTAATCAAACCTGGTAAAATTTACAAAAAATGAGTGAAAATTCTAATCATTATTACTGAAGATATATTTTATTAACAAGCAAAGCAATAAAAATAAATTCGGACACAATCTCTTTTTAAATAAAATAGCTGTAAATTTTCTTTTGATCTCGCTGTATTTTTAGTATTATCGTTTACAATATGCCTTATAATGAAGGGACACCTGTCTTGCCTTACGAGCTTGTTTGCAAATGGGGAAAAGAAGAAAATAGTGTTTCAAATCAAAGGTTTTTCGACATTGGTTTTTTTACACGGTCGTAATATTGGTAGTTGCTTATTCTACTCTGCTCTCACAGCATAAAGATCATATGTTATTACATTCGCTATTCCGTTGCCGGCTACTTCAGAGTATCCTGGTACACATATGATGTAAACCAGACGCAGATCCACGGGCAAAAGGAAATTTTGGGGATAATTTAATGAAATTTGGTACATGATCTTCTATTATACCGTAGAGGAAGTCTATTGAAAATGGTTAACATCGGTCCATTATTTCACCTAGCCCCCATACAACTGAACTCCCGAATAGAGCTTGTAAAGCTTGTCGCAATTTTGGAGATAATTTAATGAAATTTGGCACATGATCTTTTATGGTACTGTAGACGAAGTCTATTAAAAACAGTTAACATCGGTCCATTATTTCACCTAGGCCACATAGAACTGAACCCGCCAAATAGGGCTTTTAAGTTAATAATTATGTATAATATACTCGCATTTCGACAAAAAGATGCAAAACCAAGTTCTATACTAGTCTTGATGACCGTGATGAACTTTATAATTATAGGGCCTCATTTAACCCTAGCACCTCTAAAAAGCCCCCATCAAAATATTACTTAAATATCCACAGTTTTATTAAACAGTAAATGGCTTTAGTATATCTGAGGCAAGGTACAATTCAACTTAAATCATATTTTTTCGTATACAGGTGTAGGGTATTATATGGTCGGTTTCGCCCGACTATAACTTCTAAGTTAGAAGTTCTAACTTGTTTTGTTTGGGTTTATAACGAATTTGTTTGATTTTCACACAGAAAAAATATTTTCTAACAAATACTTTATTGAAATAAATTTAACTTTCAGTAAAAATAATTAATTTTTTTGCTGGCTACAACGTAAAGATAGAGCCTAATTTTGGCACTACGTTTCCTTGAGAATTTGTGCAAATAAGAAATAAATATACATTTTAAACTTTTTTTAACCCAAACAAGATTTAAATAACAAAAACATTTTGTTGAATTTGTAAGTATGTATTTAACTAGTATGAAACAATTTATTAAATTACAATGCTTTTCACCCTCTATTCATTACCACATCTAAAGAACGAATCTAGTATTTCTTTATAGCAACTGTCTTCAATTGTCTGTCGTTTCATCAATTATATTTCTAACAAGAAGACAGAACTAAAACAAGTAAAAATGTACAGTCGAGCGTGGCCAGCCATATGATACCCTATACCAGTTATGTGTATATCTAAAATGCGTATTATTTTTATAATAAAGCATAATAATAAAATTTGGTGGAGTGATTTATGTTGACATTAAAGCTAATTGTACCGAATTTCATTTAAATACATTTAAATACGGGTGTTTTTAAGGGAATTAACACCGTTGAAGAATTTTCAGAGTGGGACTTTGGAAGAGGACTAGAGTTAAATAAGAGCCGCTCATAACGAATTTTTTTAAATGTATTTGAGCATATTTTTGTAGGAATAAATCCCAAATTAGGACGTCCGGTTATATGGGGGCTAGGTGAAATAATAGATCGATATCAACTGTGTGTACAAAATTTCATCTAATTATCTTCAAAATTGCGACCTATAGTTTGATTACAAAGTTTACATTGACATGGCTTAATCGATTCAGAAAATAATTCTGAGTCGTTTTGTGTTCTTATAGGATATGGGACCATTAATAATATGTGTTAAAAATATCAGCAGAAATCCAATATAACCTCCCCCACTGAAGTGGTGTAGGGCATAATCATAAGAAATGCCATAAAACGTCGTTTGCTAATTACTCATTACTTTTTGCCATTTACTTATACTTGCATTGGCTTTGAGATGTTATTTCCACTTGCTTTTAAGTGTTTCTACGTTTTGTTTTTATTATGTACGAATTTATTTTAATATGGATTTTAATAAACATACCCAGGAAAAACTTTATTAAAAAGTAATGAGTTAAAAAGCTAATAAAATCACTTTTTACTATTAACTGAGGTATTCAATTATTCGGGTTTATTTTACAAAAACTTTTCACCTATTATTGGTTAATTTTACAAATACTGCAGATAAATTGATGAATTCTGTCAGACATATGTATATCATTCTGTCAGACATAGATCAATTTTGTTAAAAATCGGAAAAATATATCCAGAATTTTTGATACCACCCATACAAATAGGGAGAGAAAAAGTTTATTAAATGAAAATCCAAACGTAATCGTTTTATCATTAACAATATAATGATATTTTTTCTGGTTTGTACAAGGCGAATTCATACAAGGTGGTGGCAGTTCTGCAACAAAAACATTTTATATGTATTTTGTTTTTGCATTTGGTTTATGTGAATGTCAAAAACCATAAGAACGGCGAATTCATTTTATGAAATATTTTTGTAAAATCTTTATATTTTATGAAAAAATAAAGATAAAGGTAAAAAAATTTTTCTTAAAAATATATTCTGAATTGAAAAATATTTGTTTCGAAAGAAAAATTCCATTCCGGCAGATTAATTTGAAAATTTAAGTGAGTGCCTGAAGTCAAGTAAAACTCGATTTTTTGTGAAAGGATAATTCTACTCCGGACTTTTTTAATAAATCTCTTCATCTACAGAGTGTATATATCAGCCAAGCGCAGAAAGAAAAAAATTAGTAAGAAAATACCAAAAAACACTTAGAAAAAAGATTTCCTAGTTACTCTTGCTATGATCAACTTTTATAAGAAGTAAAATTATAAATTTTACAGATAAAGCATATTCAAAGCAGAGAAAAATGTTTATTTCTAAACAAAGATTAAAGCTTTTAATGTAAAATGTTTAAAAAAGTATTAAAAATATTATTTTTATGTATTTTCATTATTACGCATTCCTGAAAAGTTTTTGGAGTGTACGAGTTTTTGCATACAAATAATCATTATTTAAATAAAATGATATTTGTTACTTGAATAATATATATGATATATGTTACTTGAAAAATATAAACGAAGTTTTCTTCGTTTAACGGAAATTTTTAAATATAAAAATGTAAACAATGTAACTGCATTCGTAATTCGGTTCTGGGTGGATAAAGATCTACGTGCATCATTGCCATTATCGTTTTAGGGTAATCAGGCCGTCCTTCTTTCGCTGCCTTCGAGAGTTTTGCGTTTCACTCTCGCATTGGTTTAATGTGAAGCGTCGCATAACTTTTATTTGATAACCTAAAATTTTCATTGATACATGGTGGAGTACCAAACATAGCTCATTTAAGATTTTAGTGGAGACCAATAAACTCAGGAGCGGAGTTCGGGAGTTCCAGCTTCTTATACAAAGATACGGATCGGATTGGCTATTCTTGGCCTCTTTTAAGCTAAACCTGTAATTGGTGATGGCGTTATGAATATTAATTTAATGAGTTAAATAATAAAAAATTCGTATATCTGAGAAACTATTAGAGCTAGAATCTTAAAATTTTACTTGAAAACTTTGACATTCAACTGCGCGGACTTTCAATGGAAGACTTGACACTTTTCATTTGATCTAAATATAAAATTTTAATTATCTTGAAAACTAATAGAACTAAATTTTTCAAAATTTGCAAAAATTTCTTCAATATTCATCTGAACATTATGGAGGAAAAAGTTCGGGCTTTCACCGCAGGCTATAATCCTCAAATTTAATTTACTTAAAATTTGGTAAAGAGATGATAAACTTGCTTATATAGAATTTCATTACTCTTATTGTAAGTCGTGAAATTGTGTATTAAGTTTGTTGTTTTTGCTAGGTAATTTTTAATTGTGTTAAATAAATCTTTGTTATATCTTACAACGTTTTAATATTTGGAAAATACCAAACTACATAATTAAGAATTTTACATTAAAATCATGTCTTAAGAATTTATAATTAACATTTTATTGTACGAATTTATTAATTATGTATGAAACATTAAATTCTTCTTTCAACGTATTCGTGAAATAATGCTAATTTTAAATATGTGTGATAAAATATTTTTGTTTGTATTCTATTTGTTAACGTATGTATGTAAAGTTTATTTCAGATGAATTTTTTAATATGAATAAACATATATACAGTGATGAAAAATATAATTGAAATTATCAACCTCTACTTTCATTGGTATTTAAATAATATTATTCTAAAATAAAATCAAGTAAGAAATTATAGTCGGGCGAGGGCAACCATATAATACCCTACACCTTTTCCCTCAGATATACTTAAGCCATTTATTGTTGAATAAAACTCTGGACATTTAAGTCAAAATTTGAAACGGACTTTTTATAGGGGTTAGGGTCAAATGAGGCCCTATAATATGAAGTTCAACTTTTTGTCGACATACGAGTATATTTATATACAGTACAGGCTCGATTTGCGCAACTGAAATAAAATAGGGGTTGTTGCAATTTGCGTAATGTTGCAATGATTTTAGTGGTCACATACAATTTCATATAATTCTTTAACAAAAACAAGCAATTAATAGTAATCAATTTATTTAATAATTAATAAAAGATAAAATAACTGTAAATTAATACTTATAAAAACTATTTTTGTTATAATTGCTATCATAAGATAGTACGGGATATACAATTTTGTTTTTTATGGGCGTGCACCTTCCATATGAATTAAATAAAAAAAACTGTTAGAGTTACAATCTTAAAATTCCAGGAAGCCAATTCCATATTATATAGACCAATTTTATTTAAATTAAGTTCATCGATATATTCAACATCATACTGTTTTGAAATATAAATTTTTTATTTATATATGTTATTTTAATACATAAAAGCCATTTTAACATTAACTGGTGTTCAATATAAAGTCTAAGCGAGATTTTTCAACATCAGAGTGATTTTTAAAAGAGGTCCTTTGAGGGATTAGTTCAGAACAGTCAATTTCTGACAGAGATTATTATATGGCAACTTGAATCAAATTTGGAGTAATCTTAACGATACTTTACAGCAGAGGAGCTCAAGATTACCATTTCGAAGCAAGGTCTGTGCGCGCCGTTTTTAAAATACACACAGAAATACAACAACAAAATTTTGAGAAAGAAGAATTAATGTGGGAGAACATGAGAGAACAGTTGATAGTTTTTAACATATAGACTTTGATATACGCTGGCTGTCAAAATCTATAATAAATATTTGATAGTTAGCATATACTTTATAGTTTGTAGTCATTTTAATAGTATACTTTTATTTTGAATTGAATTCTGTTCTCTGCTGCTTTACCAACACAAATAAAACTATGGAGTCTATGGTAGTATGTGTTTGAGCACCACTGCTTTACAGTATGATTTTTGACCAATAAAGGAGACTTATGTTGAATTTGTTAACGATCGTTTCATAGTAAACGTACTTTTTAGCAATCAAATATTTTCTGTATTTTCGAGGAGTTTTTATGTAATTATAAACCGATATTAGTCATTTCCAATAAGGTTTGTATTTACGATAAATAGAACATATATACAGTAGTTTTTCGATTTAACGACCATTCAATTCTACGAACATCGCATTTAACGAACAAGCTAATTTTTCCTATTGACTACCTTAAATAACGAAAAAAAATTGTTTTTTGTACTCTGTTTAACGAACTAATAAAAATATTATTATTTAAATGAAGATAAAATGACATTTATGAAAAATAACTAATAACTTAAGTTGTAGCAAGCGTTGCTTTTATACACAAAACTGTAACACATTCTGGGTTCTTATTAAATTTTAGTTCGATGTAGCTATGACTTTAACGCTCAATACTCGCTTAACAATACGAGTACGCCGAGTACTAACCGATATCTCTAACAAATTTTATGGGAATCGGTCCATAATTGACCTTGCCCTCCATATCAGGCCCCCTTAAGAAAATTACTTCAATGGTCATTACTCGCTTAAAAATACGAGTTTAGCGGTGAACTTCGAGAAATAACTATAAAGCTCATGACAGAATTAAAAATACAGCGATTAAATTCAACACAAATATGGTTTGAAGGTGGGTATATAAGATTCGGAATTTTGTGTTTTGTGCTATTTTTATAAAAAAAAGAATTAATTTTTATAAAATACATTTAAAACATATTTTGTGTACCTATTTTTAATTATCTTCCTATTAAAAAACCACGTTTTACTTAGTACTGCATATAACGAACTTTTCAATTTTACGAACAGGCCTGACAACATATGGGTTCGTTAAATCGGAAATACTGTACCAAATTTAATATAATTGCTCCACAAATTCAAACTCAGCGCATTAAAAACCATAACATTTATTTTCAAAAATTTAAAATATACACGGTAAGAAATTTATTTTAAGTATTAGCTTAGAAAAAACAGTTAATATGTATCAGAATTCTACGAGCTTGATTTATAAGGGAATGCAATTAAAAAATTATAGTACATTTTATTGGACCAAAAGCCTACAATTGTTTAACTATTTACATTAAAGTATTAAGAAAACTTGCGAATGGTAATAATTTTGACGAATTTTGAGTAACGTACAAGTGAAGTCTTTGTAGCTTACAAGGACATTTTAAATACATTTATGATCCCAAAAATGAAATTTTGCAAAATTTTTCACAAGTTCTTAAAATGTTTGCTTTTGAATATTTTTGCATGTTCCTCTGATTTTATAATTCAAAATAACAAAAAGCTCAATTTACGCCATAATTCAAATTATTTCCTATATAAGTGCGAATATGCTATGCCAAAAACTGATATTTTGAATAATTTACCAATCTCCTATGCAGGGAACATTACCGAGATATATTAAATACGAGATACATATATAACATACTGTTTATAATAAATTAGCTAACCAAATGTAACAATTTTCGTATTTTATTAGGGAGCCCGGTAAAAAAAAACTTTAAGACTGGAAAAAACCTGGTGACAAACTTTAACATCCATGGTTTAAAGCGTAAAGTGATGTCACACGCATAAGCTTGTAATGAATTTATCTCCTAAGTGTCTTTTGCTAGTACAATAATGAATAGTGTTCAAAAGTTTAAAACTACGGACAAAAACATGAAAAGAAGATGAAAAAAATTAGTTAGTGACACGTTTTTTTTTTTAATTTTATAAACTTTCAGAACCGATTACGCTTAGAAATGAAGACCTAGAGTTTTACAATTTGTGTATATAATCCTGTAAAAAAATTATTTAATATTTTATTCTAACCAAAGTCATTAACAATTTAGTTCAATTTCAAAGTAATTAAAACAACTGGTACCATGTTTTGCAAAGAATATGGCAACATTAAATAATAAAATTTACTAAGAATTTAAAAGCTTATTGGTCACAATAATTTTAAAATTATTTTAAAATCAGAAAATGCTTCTATTTAATAACATCATACCTTTAGCTATTCGCTTATTTTTCATTTTTATCAAACATTCAAATTAAATGTACCTACATATACAGATATAACAAATTTATAAAATTCAGTTTTATAATTTTTCAACAACAAGATATTTTTAATATTAAACAAAAAATCAAAATTAATTAAAAAGTTAAACTTTTGTAATACAAAGTGACAAAAAACACACAAGATATTTAAAAAATTGTATTCTTTTCTTTTTGGGTTACAATACAGTATCGTTCGATGGTGCTTAATAAAAATGAACAAAAGTTCATATATATAAATATATTGTACTCCAAGTATAAAACATTTTATAAAATATTTTTGTGTGCTTGTACACGTCTTAAAAAGATCGAGATACCAGTACAAGTAGCAGAACTTAAAAAATAAGAAGACCTTATCAAAAAGGTATCCCAAAAATACTTTTCCAACAAAAGGGGTAAATGTACAATACGTATACATGGAAACAGATTATATTAAAAGCTTATGAAATGTTGTGAACTATTTTTATGAATTCCCATTTTATGTTAAAAAGAAAATAATATTAAATTGAAATAACAAAGATGTGCAATCACCCAAGTATTTAAAAGAACCAACAAATCTTTTGAATATTTTTAAGGACTTTTGAAAGGCAAATGTTAAAATAATTGTTTCAACTTAATAACAATAATAATAAAATTAAAAATAAAACACATATATGTAATGTTTTTAAAAAAATCAATTTATGTACGTATGTTTAGGATATAAAAGGATACAAGTTTAAAAAAATTACAGATTAATTTGTTGCACTTAAATGGGCAACGATTCATGCAGCCAAACACTTTTACCACCCTCAGCAAAATCAGCAGCCGTATGATCTTCACCTCTCAAAATCCATTTGGTAGTTAAAAGTCCTTCTACACCTACTGGTCCTCTAGCATGGATTCGTGCAGTTGAAATACCCACTTCAGCTCCCAAGCCAAAGCGGAAACCATCAGCAAAACGAGAGCTAGCGTTATGGAATACACAAGCACTATCAACCGAGTTCAAAAAGTGTTGAGCGGAAGATTCTGTTAATAAAAAAATGCATATTAAATGGTATTATTATTGTAGATGAAAATTTTAAGTTTTTAGTAGATTATAAAATAATTCCTACTAAATAGTTGAGAACTTGTTATTTACAGTTTTAATTACTTTCTCATGTCAGTGTTATCAAATTTAAATGCCTCCCTAATTCTATTTCTTGATAAGTATTATTAGTTCTACTTAACTTATTCGACGAAAATGTATACAAATTAATTATTTTATTTAATTATTTTTTTCGAATATTTGGTTCTTCCACCAAGAACCAAATCTTAATTTATTAATGAAATATGTGCGTTTATGTAATTATCGGAAGTAGTCCTCATGTGGTAACAATGACCAATTATAATCTGATACGAGGAATATTTTGCAGAAAGATATATGTATGTGAAGAAACAAGTTAGAGTGCTATATTCGGCTGTGCCGAATCTTAAATACTTACCCTCCACCAGCTACTTCTGTGTTATTACTTTTCTAATGGATCAAATATTTGTAGAAATAAGTTTTCTCATGTCTTTAATAGAAAAAATCCCAAAAGTTAAATCTATTACAATTCCAAGATTTATTGAACATTATAAATTTAGTAATTTGCATGTATGTAAGTGTGTGAAAGATTTAGAGATTTTCAAAATACAAATACATATATAATTTTGTTCTACACAAAATTTTGTTTAACACAAATTGATAATGCTCTTTAAATATGGTTAAAGCGCTTTTAGAGGCTAGACCTAGTATAGGAAAAATAGAAGTATACACTTATATAAACTAATATTTTTGCCAAATTATGTATCAATAGCTAAATTTGGTAATAAGCAGGGAAACCAAAATATGCAAATGCATGTTTTTTGTGGTGCGTCGTATGGACTCATGGATGAGATATTTATACGTTTCAGACCAATTTAAGAATTTTGGCATCGATTTGTTAGAGCATATTTTTGGATATTTTACCTATAAGAGCATAATTTTGCATGATTTGACTTTTTTTAGCATATTTAAGGCATATTTTCGAGTTTTTAGAGCATTTTTTACTCTTTTAGTGCATATTTTGATGTTTTCGTTTTTGTACATTTTCAAAACTTTATTTAAAAAAAATAAAATTTAATTTTTTTATTTTCAGCCTATTTTGCAATATTGAAAAAAACTCGTTTGTAGAACTTAAAAACTGCAAAAAATACAGCATTACATTTTAATCAGACATTACATTTTAAATCAGACATAAAACCTATTACTTTTGATTTCATGAGACCAATCCATTTTTATAGTTTAAAGAACTAGTTATTGGAATTTATGACAAAACCGATTAAAATGTCAGTTTAGAAGCTATGAATACAATCGGTAGAAATGTGTCAAACTTTGTCGTTTGAAATATGTTTTTTGGGGTCCAAATGGTTTCATGTTATTTATTGGTTATCTGAACGTAAAACGGAATTCTATTAAACTAGTTCTTCAAACTATGAGATGAATCAATTATAAAAAATCTTGTAGGATGAAATATGACACTAAACATTTATTATTTCATTACAATTTCTGTCTTTTTGAGCTTTTCAATGTTAAAAAATAATGAAAAATTTTATTTTTAGAGCATATTTTTTAAATTTTAAGAGTATATTTTGAGTTATTTACGGCATATTTAAAGCGCTTAAAACACTTTTTTAGAGCATGTTTTCGGTTTCCCTGGTAATAAGTAATGTGCGTTTAAGAGATTTTCGTAAAAGGACTTTGTATGGGAACTGTGACCAATTATGTACAAAAAGACAAAATTTCAAAATTCTACTTGGTAATAAATATTGTGAATCTAAATGATTTTCTGGACCTAGTATGAGAGCTATAACCAAATATCGACCGGTCGTACAACAATTTTATAGTGAATTTATGTATATAAGAGCAATATTTTTGCTAAATGTATGGATATAAATATTTGGTTATGAGTTATGTGCGTTTTTTCTGATTTTCGGAAGGGAACCTTATATGTGTGTTTTTCTAAAAGGGAAGCTATGATCAATTGTGGACCGACCGGAAAAACCTTTTTACAATATTATTTCTCTGTATATGAGCAACATTTGTGCCAAACTTTATATGGATATCTTAATTAAGTAATGAGTTATGTGCGTTTTAGTTATTTTCGGGAGGGGGCCTTGTATGGGAGCTATGACCAGTTATAGACCGATGGAAAAAAATTTCCTATTAATATTTTTGTGTATATGATCAATACTTGTACAAAACATTATATCGATATCTTAATTTTGTAATGAGTTATGCACGTTTAAGTGATTTTCGGGCCTTGTATGGGAGCTATGACCAATTATGGACCGATCCAAGAAATCTTTCATTGTAATATTTCTGTATATAAGAGCAATACTTGTACGAAATTTTATATCGATATCTTAATTTAGTAATGAGTTATGTGCGTTTAAGTGATTTTCGGGAGGGGACCTTGTATGGGAGCTGTGACCAATTATGGACCGATCCAAAAAAGACTTTCATTGTAATATTTTTGCATATAAGAGCAATACTTGTACCAAAATTTATATCGATATCTTAATTAAGTAATGAGTTATGCGCGTTTAAGTGATTTTCGGGAGGGGACCTTATATGGGAGCTATGACCAATTATGGACCCATCCAAAAAATTTTTCCTCTGGATAAATTCTATTATCGTGAAGATATCGGCATTACGACGGAAGTTATTAACAAAAAACCAAATTTCCGGGAATATGTACTTTTGTATGGGAGGTATATGAAATTGTGGACCGATTCTGGCGATTTTATGCAAAGATTAAGCTCTTATATGGAAACGAATGCATGTGGATTTCTATGGAATTATCTTTTACAGTTTTCGAGAAAATTACATCAGAATATGTAAAAAATGCTTATATTTTTCGAGGTTGTTTCAAATTTTGATTTATAACTTTTCCCGATGTGAACCAATTTTGTCCATTTTCAATACCAAACTGCTTAGGATAATAATAAATATTTTTGGTGAATTTGGTTGATGTCCTTGGCTTAGTTTTAACGTGAGCGTGTTTAAGCAGACAGACGGACATAGCTAAATCGACTCAGAAGGACCAAGAATATATAAACTTTGTTGGGTCTCAGATGAATATTTCTTGGTGTTACACACGGAATGACAAAGTTATATATACACTCTATCACCACTGATGGAGGTGGAGGGTATAAAAACGTATTTTTGTCGATTGTTATATCGATATCTTTATTTCTTTATTATTTGTATGGATTTAAGTGATTATATCATATCTGCAAGAGTTTGTGGTAATATATATTTTTGAGTAAGTTTTTAACGATAATTGAGAAACATAACGAAATATCTTTTGTAGTTTCTCCACAATTTGAGTAGAACGATTTTTGTTTTCTTTGCGTGAGCTTTTTCAAGGAGGACTGACAGACGGGCATATCTTTATTCAGAATTTGATTAGAATCGGAATCACTTTCCGAGTCGATTTAGCTATGCCCGTCTGTCTGCATGTACATGAACGCTATGAGAATGGTTGAAATCGATGCATTATTTTGCCTAGCCCCCATACAACCGTACCCCCTGAATAGGGCTTTTGGCAAAACTTAGTTTTATAGAATTTTAAACGACACAACGCATTTTCTAATGATCCCCCTCAGAAACTGACGAAAGTCAAAATTCACTAATAAACACAATAACACGATTATATTCTACATAAATAACTTCGAAGTAGTCTTAAATTCCTTTACCAGAATTTATAAGGAAAATTGTAGAAAAGATCTTTTTCGTCAAACAAATTAAATAGTTTACTAAAAATAATCCACATTTTAAACATACTGACTGGTGAAGGGTAGCATATGGTCGGACATGCCTGTCTAAACATAGTTATTTAGTACAAAAATTGTCACATGGAAGTTGTTCGAGCAAATATTAGGACTCTTGCTGTTGCAGTTTCTAAGATATGTCACGTTTAATACTGTTTTTTACGTAGGTGTGGCACCTAGCACCTTCTTATTTAAAAAAAATTAACGTTATACGCAACTTTTTACTTTAAACGATTTTTTTAATGTTTGATTTTGCTCATAAATCTATATGTATAATTGCCCATTGACTTTTAACTTACAATAATTGAAAAATTATAGATTACTAGTATCACAAGTTGCCAGCATAATAATTATTGCTCCATTTTTCAAACGTAGACAATCTGTGTGTGAAAGTGAGATGATTGGTTGGGCTTTTAATATGGATGAATAAATTTCAATCGAAAATACAATTTGTATACATGCCTCTATTAATTTTTAATTTGTTACTTTATTTAGAACCACAATTCAAACATGTAGGTTTATTTCAGGAATGGAAAATTTAATAATATTATCACATAAAATGATTATAGCTTATTTACGGAAATTCGAATCGGTATGGAAGTTGGTGTTAAATTTTGTATTTGTTTTGTTTAGTTTAAAACAAAGTTTATTATGTCAATTTTCCATTCCTGATTTATGCTACAGTCTCTAATACATACATATATCATTCTGTCAATTTTTTTATGTACATACACACATATCTGCGTATGTGTATGAGATTAGGTTGTATGATGGTCATACTTACTAAACGTATACTCTCTAAACTTATACTCACCATTCTCCGTTACAATAACATCCGTATGACCACTGCCAAATGTGTGTATATGATCAATAGCATCGTCCAGGTCTTTAACGATTTCAATGCAACACTCCAAAGCTCCATATTCGTGCTTGAGGCTCTTGGCAGCAGGAGGACCAAAGGTAAGCTTTTGATTAAGTTTTGGTCCAGAATAAATCTTGACCCCTTCACGTTTCAGCATGTTGCACACATCGTTGAAAATGTCGCCGCTCATTAAGTCCTCATGAATGAGTAAAGTTTCCATGGCGTTGCAAGCTAAAATGATACACGAATAAGTGCATTAACAATTTTCATTGCAAAAGTTAGACAAATGTTGCTTTTATATGAGTGTATGTTTGTTAGAATCGACTTTGGCACGAGTTTGTGTGTGAAAAAATGCGAACATAAAATTCAATTTAATATTATTGTTGAGGGCATATTTGATGCATATATTTTTATGTATGTATGATATGGACAAGACTGTGGGTGAAAGTGTTAATAACTACCCTGCAGTTCTAGAGTGTTCAAATTATTAATTATGTGCTTATTAAGGTTTTTGTGTCAAATTTATTGTGATAAAATCTTTGAAAACATAAGTACGCAGATTCGACTTTATAAAATAACATAAATTATTTAAATGATAATTTCAAAGATTACCCAAATAAAAAATATTCATATGCATAATGCAAACATTTGAACTCAAAAAATTCCATTGTTGTTGAAGCACTAAGTGGTAAAAATAATTGCCACACTCATACAAACATTCTATACATATTTATGTTATTTTAACACAACTAAAGTAAATAGTCTTGCTTAACAATCTCTTGTTGGAAACAAAACATACTGCTGAAGTATACACAGTGTGTTACAAAAAAAAAAAAAAAAAAAAAAAAAAAAAACATTTTAATAGGGTCAAATGGCCCGATTATTACAAAAATCGGCAGTGTCATTTAGACTTCAATAAGACTAAGTTTTGCTGATTTTTGTTGACACTCTATAACATTCAACATAATTATGAGCCTAAAGGCTCTATTCTAGTGTACGATTATATGGGGGCTAGGCGAAAAGATAGACCGATTTCTACCACTTGGGAAGGATAGGAGTATGTGCAAAATTTTATCAAATAATCTTTAGCAAACAGGCAGACGGACAAAGCTAAACCGACTCAGAAAGAGATTATAAGCCGATTGGTATACTTTTACAGAAACGCATAATATCCTTTATTGAAAATGTGCAAAATACGAGTGGCCCTTTCAGAATACAGTTTAACTATATAAATGTTCCCTACCAAATTTCACGCTAACACATACATATAAATATAAAGAAAATTAATATGTAATAAATAATTTTTTAAAAGACTTTTATAACACACTGTGTGTTTGTTGTGTTAAGAGGTTTGTGTAATAAGTACTTGTGTTTGTATCAATAACAATATCTCTTAAAACTTTGTGGAAAATTGTTAGTTTTTCTTTCTCATACAAAAAAAGGATTCATTCACACACAAACAAAACAGGTGGTAGAACTTCATCAGTATATACAAATGAAAATATGCTGCAAAATTGCAAACTAAAGTTCCCCAATGTATAGATGATATATATTCAAACGAATTTTTAGATTCCTATTAACATATTCCCACATACTCATACAACTCGTATTTCTCGTTTTTTAATAACATGAAAGTTAAACAATTTTAAGTACTACACCATTTTTAATATTATTTGAAAACGATAACTTTATTATTTTTGTTGATAAAGAAAATAATATAATCAACAATGTTAAATAAATTTAACAATTTGCGTATTATTATGTCTAGGATTTTCCCACAATAGACGGACGCATAGGTGGACCTATGTAGATTAATCAAAAAAGGAAACGGTGTTTAAAACAATCTAACTTTAACAAATATGTACATTGTACATGTACAACAAGGACTCACAAACATACATACATACATACATACATACATACATACATACATACATATGTATGTATTTTCGATGAAGAAAAGTTGACAACTTTTGTGGTTTGTGAAAATTGTTTGAAGTGTTTGCTTCCATTAAATGGCAGTAATTCATTAAAAACGAGTGTAGTTATCATACAAGTTTTGAAAAGTAATAAAATTCAAAATGTTTATGTATGGGAAAGAATTTTAATTAGAAGAAATATATAAATGAACAAAAAAAGAAAACAAGATAATCAGCAACACAATGAACGCAGTGTAAGATTAAGTATAAATACAAATTTCTAAAATAAAGAAATGTAAAAAATGTCTTTCTTATGTTCCCCCACTATGGAATTTTTCAATTACATTAGTTTAATACATAAAAAAATCAGAATAAAAAGGTATGTTTGTATGAAGAGTGTACAAATAAATATTTGTGTTATTGTCATTGATGTTTTTGTTATGATTCTTATGAAATTGTAAACAATTTCAATTTCCGTTCTGTTTCCATTACCTGCTGGATAATCACATTTGGCATCACGGGCTATTTTTAAGGCTTTTTGTATGTCAGCATCCTTATCAATGAAAACATGACAAACACCCTCAGCATGACCCAATACGGGAATATGTACTGACTGTTCTTGAATGTTGCGCACCAAATCAGATGAGCCTCGTGGTATAATCAAATCAATATGATCTTCCATTGACAATAAATCACTGATTTCTTCGCGCGTGGAAACCTGTTCAATTTTTGTTTGTTTTTCAACATTAGTGATTTATTGACGAAATATGCAAATTTTATATACATACCAGAGATACAGATTTTTCAGCGCCTACAGTTTTCAGTGCTTCTTTTACCAATTCCATAAGTGCCTTGTTGCTATAGGCAGCTTCTTTACCACCTTTCAAAAGTAAACCATTGGCCGAAGCCATGGCCAGGGCAGCAACTTGTGGCAGTGAATCTGGTCTAGATTCGAAAATTACCAATAACACTCCAATAGGAACAGTAACTTGAGTTAAATCTAAATTTTGTGCTAAACGGGTGCGTCTTAATACACGGCCAACATTCTGATTATAATCGTAGAAAGCAAAATTGAAAATTATTAGAAAAAGAATTTATGATTTATTTTAATGTAAGTGTGAACATATAGGGCCTTATGCAAAAACGATTATTAAAGTTAACAATGCTTTACTGCACACTTTTTCCATATAAAAACAGGTTTTAACAACCACTGTTAACTTAATAATCGTTTTTGCATAAGACGGATAGTCTTTCATGACCGATCAGAAGATTTTCATATACAGAATCTATATAGCCGCTTAAGTCTTTTATGGACATTTTCTACAATAAATCATATTTAAAATTATCTGGTAATTCTTAAAAAACTAAGCCTCAATATAAAGCAATATTCATATTATTATGTATGTATTAAAAGTTTATAATGCGGCGTTGAACCAGAAAATTTTTATTTAAATTACTTATTAACTTTTGATTAAAAATGTAAGCGTTTTTTGTTAAACTTCAAAATAAATTTAAAATATAATTTATATTTTTTCGTTAAAGGTTGTTGTGTAAATACTTTTTAAATATTCATAGTATTGTGTGCAAAATTAAATTGTGCTTTGAATAGTCATTAATTTAAATGTACTTTTAGGTTATTCAAATTTATATAAAAAAGTTTTATTTTTTCATTCATTAAATTGTCCAACAAATCCAATTTAAGATTTGTTAACTTTGAATTTTTCATTCATTATTTTGTGACTTTTTCATAAATTTCATATTTTTATAAATCAATTGTATGCAGTGTTTTTTTTTTACTTTTTATAATGAAATTTTCTTAGTTCACTTAACTGATGTAATGACTAAAGTTTTACCCGAAATCAATTTACCTACATACATATATATGCCAGTATAAAATTTGTCGTAAAGGTGCATACATCCATACACTGAATAAATTATGATTTACAAAACTTTAAATTTCAAGTTTATAAAGTAGATATATGAATTTATCTTTAGAGCAATATTCTTATACACATTTTACAAAATTTAAATTCTTTGATCAACATAGAATATTTATGAAGAGATTCATGTCAATAGTAGTTTCCTTTTGGTCCTGTATTTTAACATATAGTTTTATTTTTTATGTCGAATTTTTTTGCTCTTCCACCATTCGTGGTATAAGTTTGTAATTCCGTGTATAACACAAACAAAAATCATGTGAGACCCAATAAAGCATACATATTCTGGTTTATGAAAATCTTAGTCGATTTAACTATATATGTCCGTATTTCTTATACCACCCATGCAAAAAGGGGTTTAAAAGGTTTCTTTTGCAAAAAAATCCCAATAAACACGATTTAAACCTAAAACATATCAGTTCAAAGTTTGACGTCATACCCACTACATTATTAAGTAGTCGTTTTATAATTTACAAACTAATAGTCTTCACATAGAAATTATAACTCATTTTTCTAAGTGTATAATTTTGAATGAAACTTTTACAATAACATTTATTTTTCATAAATTCTGTAAATACTTTAGGATATTTTTTTAAGTTAAAACTAAAAACTAAAATATTACTCAAAAGGTAAAGTTGAACATGTACTAGCATCGTTTAACAAGTATTTGCTTCTTCATTTTCACTACTTGAGTTTTTTTCTTATTATTCTACAAACAATAAGTTTAAATTTTTGAATTCCATACGATCAAAATGTCATTAGAGCTAAGAACAAGTTTATGTGTATGTATATTAGGGGGCCACAAAAAAATTATCATTTTTGGTTTCTAAAACTTACTTGTGCAATCGGGCAACGGAAACCCGATTTTTTCAAAATTGTTTTATTTAAATTATATTTTCATAACATTTCTCTAGAAAATACAATTATTAATTTGTAAACATTTTTAAGAGATCAAAAAAGTCCTAAGTTTACACAAATTTAAATTTCTCAATCGATTTAAGTTTCGGATTCCTGACATTCGATTGGTCTTAAATTTTACACAATTGTTGGAAACCACGTTAAACGAAGTTATCCACTATATAGGTTAATACATCGATAGTAAAATGTATATATTGTCGGTATGCATTAACATCGTGGGTACCTGATTTTCTTATCAAATCCGTAGTCATTTACATGCTAAGAAACCTATGGATAAGCTGCGAGATGTACGATAAAGCTATCAGGAAAAGGGTATTTCGCGGTACATAATAAGGTAGCATTTTGTCCCCTTTACTATGGGTTGCTATAATTAATATAAAAAGGACTTATACCAGTCTGCTATGTAGGTTATGTCGCAATACATTTAAGGAAAAAAGATCAAAATTACTTGTGTAGAAAAGCAGAGAAGTCTCTCTTTGGAATTACCTCCTGGAAACTGAGATTCTGAATGTTAGACAATAATACAAGCGCACAACAGGCCCGATAGTGGCCTAGGCTTATTTCTTTGAATATTTTGTAGATACATATCGACATTTCATATCATTCCTTTGTGTAAATTTTGAAACAAATTGGAAAACTCTTTAAAAAGAGACCTTTATATAAATGTTTATAGCCAAAGTATAACAAGTAGTCCGACTCTCACATATAGGAAATTACTCTCTCACATCTACGAGTTCCGTGTGAATTTAACTCTCTTGTGAGAAGTTAAAACTTGTCAAAACACTCAAATGACCACTTTTAAGGATCGTACGCTATCCATTAAAAATCTGGATTTTTTTAAAATAGATCCATCGCAATTTCCACATAAAATAATTTTTAATTTTCTTAAACTGGAAAAAATATTTTTTTCTATTTCTTGACATTTGAATTTTAATTTGAAAACAGAGTTTCAATTTTTGGTATTGGAAATTCAAACAAATTTAAAAATGTAATTATATCCTACACCACTATAGTGGGGAGGGTATTACACGTTTGTGCTGATGTTTGTAACATACAAAAATATCCCCACCTTAAAGTATACCGATCGATTCAGAATCATTTTTTGAGTCGATTAAGACATGTCCATCCGTCCGTCTGTCCGGCTGACTGGCTGTCCATGTAAACCTTGTGCACAAGGCACAGGCCGCAATTTTCAAGATAATTTGATGATTTGATTTGACCAAGCATGTTTTTTTGGCATAGGGACGAAGCCTGTTGAAAATGGTTGAAATCGGTTCATCATTTCACCTAGCCCCCATACAACCGTACCTCCCGATTTGAACTTTTTATGTTATAATTACGTCAAATATTCTGCTATCTCTTTAAAAATTGGCACAAATAAGTTTTATATAAGTATAAATGATACTGCAGATTTTCGTAAAGATCGGCCTTTATTTGACCCTAGCCCCCATATCAACCCCCCTTCAAAAAATGGCGTAAACGTCTAAAATTGACTTGTAACCATTTGTATCGCAATGAGACTCAACAAAACTAACTGTTATTTAAAAAAATATATCCTTTTCCCAAATTAACCGAGGATCGGTCCATATTTAACCTATATAAAGCCTCATTTATTTTGGAATTATTGGTAATATTCAACATAAAACTTTTGTTACCAACACATATTTAGAGATAGGAACTTTTTCACAAACACATGCTAAGAGTTAGGTACTGCTGCGCCTCCCTAATGTGTTTATATACGTATTTGTAATATTCCAGAAAATTCATGAATTTTATATTAATGAAAAATTTATTATGAACTTACAAAAGAATATTTGAACTTACAAAAGAATATTTGAATAATTTAATTATATAATTAGCTACTAAAAATTTTTTGTTGAATATTAGAAAAAAATAAAAACCTTAAAATATTTGAACTGATTATTAATTATTATATAGGTGAATTTACACTTCTAATTAAAAAGAACAATACATTTAAAATGACGGAATAAATTCTCTGAAAGTACTGTTAGATGTTTTTTTAAATAAAAGTAACACTTTTTTCAACTACATATACATATATGTATGTAGGTATGTAAATGAGTTTGGAAGCAATATTTTACTTAGCAAATTTCCAAATTACAAAACATTGCATAGCACAGATTTCCAACTGCTTAAATTCTTAGAGCGACTAAATGAAATTATTAAAGAAAAAGAGATTACAACGACTTACTACACAAAATATACAAGTTTACATATACACTCTAATATCTGTTGCTTAAAATTTTGTGCAACTGAAAACATACAAAATATACGCGTTGTGTATTACAATCATGTAACTAACTACATATAAAACAAAGTTCGAAGTTTTTTATATTATGTTAAATGTGTAAATTTATACAACAAAAAAGGCATTCATGTTTACTGAATATAAACTCTTAAACACTATAAGTCAAATGTAATTATTTAAAACGTTTAAAACAATCTAATGTACATATAATCCAAAACATTACTTGTTTATATTAAATTGCTCCAAAAAAGAATGCCAGATATAAACTGTTTTGCCAAATAAAATGGGTAACAGTATGTCAGATAAAAATCGGGAATTTAAAATATCTTGTTTATTGTTAAAGATTTTTCGATATTACAATGGAATGTATATTTTTGAAAGTAGGTTACTTATCAATTGGTCATGGGAACACCTATAACATCATAGCGAAAAATGCGTTTTTCAAACTGACTGCTGTATGTGGAACAAACATCCCGTAGCTATATATTTCTTGTAACTTTCGATGTAAAAATGTAACCTCAACAACAATTTTCAAGATAATTTGATGTTATTTGCCACATAAGTATTTTGTAATGCTTTAACTTTAATAGAATACTTTTCAAATAGATTTTTTACTAAAGATACTTTTACAACCCAAAAAGGAATCAGAGAGAAGTATATTCTAAATTCCCAACATTCTTTTTTATGACACTCTAATGTATGTATGAAAATTTAAAAATTTATATTAACTAAGTATTTTTAAGTATGCATAAAATTGTAATTTTAAGATTGACAAATTTATTACTTTTAAAATCTTTATACTCTGGACGAGCATCAATATTACTAAGTTATTTTCATGGGGATTAGTCATGCTGTTGATAATATCCTTCAATACAAAATGTTAAAATGCCAAAAATATTAAAAAGTTGAACATTTGTTTTTTTCTCTAAAAATAATGGAAATTATATAATATAATGTCATTTTAGACAATTTAAAGTTTAGTAATTGTGAGTATTGTGAGTAAACAACGTATATACATATTTATTAATCAATAGTTTCTTCAATTTATTGTTCTTAAGATTAAATCTAAACCTTATCAGCCCAAAACCAAATATTGGTTATTGAGAATACGTGTTTTTAGCATATGAACACCCTGCAGTATATAGTGAGTCAGTGGGGTTACCCAACAAAAAATATCGATTTAGCATGCTTTGGGGGGTAATGATTGTATTTTCAATCACAAATACATTTGAAATAATTGCTACAATTTCTTCAAATGTTAAATGTAGTTTGGTCAATTAAAACTATTTGTAATTTTAATTGAAGTTCTGCAAATTAAAATTATTTGTAATTGCAATTGATTTTTTCCCAAAAACAATTACATTTAATTGAAAAATTTGGTATAACTTGTCATTGTGAATTTTGTTTCTTATATCTACATATAGGTAATTTGAAATTAGTGATGCCTAAACTACAGTTACAAGTAATTGTAATTTCCAAAAGCCGACCATATAATACCCTACACCTGTTATAAAAATTAAAATGTGATTCAGTTTTCATAATAAAACATTTAAGTTAAATTGTACCTTGCCTCAGATACACTTAAGTCATTTATTTTTGAATAAAACTGCGGACATTTAAGTCAAATTTTGAAGGGGGCTTTTAATAGCGTCTAAGGTCAAATGAGGCTCTATAATTATAGAGTTCATGAGGGTCATCAAGTTGAGTATAGAACTTGGTTTTGCAGCTTTTTGTGTACATACGAGAACATTAAACATAATTATGATTTTATGTATGGAGGCTAGGTAAAAAAAATGGACCGATGTTAGAAGATCATGTGCTAAATTTCATTGAATTATCTCGAAAATTAGGACCTGTAGTTTGATTACAAGTTTTACATGGACGGACATAACTAAATCGACTCAGAAAATGACCCTGAACCGATTGGTGTACTTTAAGGTATAGGACCACTATTGCAAGTTCAACAATTCGTTCTAATTGTTCATAAGAAGTGTATGCTGTGAATGCAAAATTTGAAAATTTTTTATTTAGTAAAAAATATTTATTTCCTAAACGCATCGATGTCGAGTATATTAGAGCATTCTAGCTCTAACAATTTCTGAATGTAAAAATCATATAGGTAGTGCCACGCCTTTTATTTCTAGTCCGCTTATTTTTTTTTTCTCAAATTAAAAAAAAGGAAATAAATACTTAATGTTACTTTATTAAAGATTTCGTCCAATGCCTAAAAGCTTTATAAAGGATAAAGGTGATATAAATAGTAAAAAGACTAGTTAGAGTAAAGTAATCCCACATCGTTTTTAAGTCATGCTTAATGGCATCTTTTGGACTTTGCACCTTCTTGTCATGCTTTGTACCTTCTTGTCATGTTTTTGTTTTCTTAATAATTACATACACATCTAATAGAAATTCTATTTCTTCAAATATTAAAGAAAATCAAGACTTTATGCGATATCTAATTAACTTAAAAATTTAGATTCATTTTGTGCAAAAATTTGTTTTATAAACCTACACAGAAAAAAATTAAATTCAAAATCAAACAACAAATTCATAAAACCAAGTATTTTTTACTGAAAACTAAAACACTTATACATTAAATGTTATAAACCGAGTAAGAATTATATCATTTTATTTTAGTACATTCAGAAACTTAATTAAATTTAAGCAAACGATTTCTGTGTACATAGAAAAAATATGCACAATTTTTTTCTTAACAATCGTTTGCCTAAATATAATTTCGATTTTTATAAATATTTTTGTTTGCGTTCATAACGAATTTGTTTAATTTTCTCACAGAAGGAAAATATTTTCTAACAAACACTTTATTGAACTAGATTTAATTTTCAGTAAATATTTTTAAAACATGTTAAAACATGTTTTGGTATGCACTAAAATAAATTCATATAATTCTTACTTGGTTTATAACATTTAACGTATAAGTGTTTTAGTTTTCACAGTACAAAATAAATATTGACCAAATTCAATAAATAATTTATATGTTTCAGATGAAATGGTTGCATAAATTTCAGTACAAATACAAATAACTTACGTTATTGTTTCAGTGAAATACATGTTTGGGAATATTTATCATTATTTTTCGTAAATAGTATATTATTTTAATAAGAAAAATCCAGAAATTTTTGCAATAAAGAATTTATGAATTTTAGTACTTGATTTTACAAATTTCGTGATAAACCTATTTTAGTAAAAAAATACTTGGCTTAAAGAATTTTTGGTGAGATTTTCAATTTTTTTTTTTCTGTGTAGGATAAATGTTTGTAAATAAGTAGTTTTATTTGCAATACATGCATTTTATTTTCTTCACGTTTATTATCCTTAATTTCTAAAAGTTTAAAAGAGTTTTATTTTTTGCAAAGATTAAATCTCTCTTTAGTTTATGTCTTTGACGAAATATTAAACAAAACAAAACTGAAAAAAGTAACTTGTAAAACTTACTCTATGACTTGCATCCGCAATCTGTTTTAAACCAACTGACAAATTTCTCAATTTGCCTGCGTTAAGGGACAAACGTGACAACAATGGTTTGGCCAAACCATTTCGTTGCGCTTCAGCAAGATCCTTTGCGTTGGCCTCCAATATATACTCTTCCCGGCTCACCAATAAATCAGCCAACGTGTTAACAGCACTGGCTCTTTGCTCTGGTGACAATGCTTGCAACTGACGGCTGCCAATGCGTGCTGCAATAACAAACCAAAAAATTCAAACAACAAACATACAGTTGTTTGTAGGAAAATACATATTCTTTAGGTGAAGAACACAAGGTATATAGAATATAAAAATATAAAAAATAGACATAAAAACAAGAGTTTATAACTTTTAGGGTTCTTCTACTCTATCATTTGTTATGGCTGGGAGCACAATATGCTGATTCTGCACTTAGGATTAGATGCACTGATAAACTTTCCAAAATGCAATCATTAACTATGAATCATAAATCGCATAAGACAAAAATGCGTATATTTGAAAAATTTACCTTAAATGTTCCAATGGTTTATAAACTCAATAAAAATTGATGTTATTTCCTATCCTATTCCAAATAGTTAAACATTTTTGAAAGTTCTTTTTAAAATATTTGTAAAACAAAAAAATATTTATTAATAAACAAGTTGTACATATTATTATATTTGGTTATGGCGAATCTTAAATACCCTTTTTCATAAAAAAGTTTACATCGAATATTTTTATTTAAATTTACATTTTATACATATTTTATAAAAAATCATTCTGAGAAACCTTTTCTGGATCGGACAATTATTTGTTTATTTTTAAGCTTTTTAAAATGTTTCATGTAATTTCTGTAAGTGATCATCGGTAGTGGAATTTTTAAGGAATTTATGACCATAGGCAGATCGAGAAGAAATTGCTCAATGATGTAGCTATAATTATGTAAACTAGAACTAGTAGTCCTAACCAGTTTATACTAACACGTACAATGTACATTTTAGAATTAAAATTTTGTTATTTAAAAGAAAGGGCCTACGGAAGGTTAATGGTTAGAGTTTTAGTCTTGTAGACCGGAAATAGTGGGTTCGATTCTCACCTGAGGCCGAATTTGATTGATGTATTACATCAAATGTCTCAGGAATTGTTTTGAAGTTGGCGGACGGCGAAACATCGATGGAACATCGTCAGGTAGGTTGTCAGGATTCTATATTTTGCTGAAATATTTGCATTGATTCTATAAGTAGGATTCTATAGTTTTGTTTATTTTATACGGTATGTACAAAGTATTATAACCTTCACTCTACCGTATATAGTTCATGTTGTAAAAACTGTAAAACTTGGTCTCAAATGTTCGACAATTTTAAAATTTTATCGATTTGTGTTATTGACAAATGAAACAATTTTAATTAAGTCACCCACAGTAAATTATTTTTATTTAATTTATAAGTCGTAATGCCAAACTTTATAATTTGTTTGAACAAGCAGGATTTACAACTTAATAGGTAGATTAATTAAAAAAATATATATGTAATGCGTAAGTTCGACTGTATGAAAATTTGTAAATTATTAATTAAAAAAATGTATATTCCTTTTTTATGGTAAGAATTAGCAAAAAAAATACAAAAAATCTAGTTTTAGCAAATTTAAAGCGAAATTTTACTTTTGCTCATAGGGGGTGACATGAAGAATTAAAATTCTTATTTAAGAAAATAGTAAAGTGGTTTACTGTACATTACAAGCATCAAAAGAGGACATTTTTCTAGTTAAACCTCACTTATTCACCCGAGAATAATTCAATTAAACTTCAAGTCACATCGTATAGAATGAAATACAACAAGTACATGCATCTAAATATAAATGAATATTTTAACAATATGCAAATACAAAGCCACACTCTTATAGTTTTTTCTACATGTGTACCAGACGTACATTTTATGTAAACTTAATGTGACCATTAGGTCCTTAACTCTTAAATAATACTCAAAAATATTGCAATTTTGAAATTACTATACAGAATAAGTATTTAAAGGTTAATTGATTTGATATATTGCGTCTTGGATGAACTTATTCTTCTTTTTATCATTTGCATTACTTTTAAGTTGTCTTGTAATTGCTGACATATATTCCGATAAGTTAAAGAAGATGGATGTATAAGAAATATATAAAGACAGAAAATCTATTGTTTAATAATGTATTGTTGTAAATCTATTTCTTATTTTTTTACCTAAAGTATTTGGTTGCGTTAAGTATTTCTGCGCAATGCAACAGTGTAAATAGCACAACATAGAAGATATTCGTTGTTCTATGAAATACAATACAAGAATTAACAACAGCAAAACACCAGAGACTTAATGGTCAATGGAAATTCAAACCAGAAACAACAACAACAACAATGAACGAACTGCAATTCAAAATACAGATACCAAACAATAACTGGAAAAAAACAAAGGACCCTCAGACAGAATATAAAAATGGACAAGTTTACACATAGTATCATCTATGCATTCTACAGCAATGTAACAGCATCAGTTTACTGTGCTCTCAACCTTAGCCCATCATCATGTCTTGGACATAAAACATTCCAGCCTTCTAGTAAGAATGTGAGGGAAAAAATCAAAACATAAAATGAGACTTGCACTTACCATTTTCCGCAAGTTCTTCCACAGGAGTGGTGTAGCCCTCCGTTGACTCTGTAAAGAATGTTCCAACTTTTCTACCGCCAATTATAGTTTTAATAGCCTTCTCTTGCATGCCATTACAAATTACAACACTAACACCACGATCTAGTGCCCAAGTAGCAGCCTTAACTTTTGAGTCCATACCACCAGTACCAACCTAAACAAAATAGAAAAATTACAAATTTGTACCATGAAAATACTAAAATGAAACTAAGATGAAAGTAAAAGAGTAATATTTATATGTAGGCTAATTGAAAATTAAACGAGTTATTTTAGTTTTATGACAACTATTTAAGTATTTAGTATTCTGAAGACAAAAATTTCCATTTAGCAGCAGTGAAGCTTTTCAAATCAACTTGTCTGTTTATTAAAGTAAAATTTTTGCCTGTCATTTGAAGACATATTTTACGTAAAGTAATGAAGAAAATAGTTAGGATTTTAGAAATTTTCTTAATACAATTAATTTACTCTAATCGTTAGGGTTCAGAATATTTAAAATTAGGTCAGATGTAACATAAGTAAAAATTGCCAAATGTAGGTGCCGACTTCTGTTACACATACATATACAACTGTAGGGAAATAAAACCCTAAACGGATAACACTACATGATAAAAGACAAAAACAAAAGATGCCCGTATCGGAATATTTGGGAAAATTTTCAATTTTAGGTGATCATTATCTCAGGCTAATATCTGCTTGCACTGCTTTTATTTACGACTATAGCTATACGTATAAGTGTTAATAATCTATTAATATTGTAAATATAAAGTATACGCCTACGTTAGAAAACCACTGGAAAGTTGAAAAATTCAAATTTTTTTGACGTTTTAAGCAATTTTTATCTTGAGTATGAAGTTTTTGATTTTAAATGTTCACACATGTCCTTTAAGACAAGAGCACTACAATTTCGCCCCAAAGAGTAAGAAATTTCGAATTGTTTGCAAAACATGAGACACGGGTTTTTTTTATCACGGATTGATGTCAGTATATGATTATATTTTTCGTGTTGCACTGTGTAATCAAATTTGTGTTGTAATCTAGAGAATTATCTTGTAATTTTCTTAACATTGTATTTTTTTACTTTAATCATATCAGAATCTGATCAGAATCTGACGTTTTAAAATATTTCGAATTTTTTTATTACATATTATAAAAGAAGTGCATTGATAAACTTCAAACAATGAATAATACTATTAAAAAAAATCCTTTTAGACACTTATTAATATTGCTACATAAGTTATTTGGAAATAGGTGTGAGTATTGTAAAAAAAACTTGTATAATACATATTGTATATAGAATAAAACTTTTAATGGTTTGAAGATTAGAGTGATACCATATCTGTAGACCAAAAAATGGATTAAAAATTCAATGTCTTTGATGAAAAATGTTTTGATATGAAATTTTTTTCTAAATAAAGTATTATATATAGAGCATAGGTTAAATTACGATGTGATTTACAAAACAATTTAGGAGGATTTTTGGATTACATATAAAACGTAATTATGTCTAATTTAAAAAAAAATAGTTGTCAAACTAGTTTAAACTGTAAAATTTAATTTATTGCAACTTTTGTAAAAAACGGATAAAATTATAATAAAATTAAATAAAATTATAATTATAATGTTTATTCTTTTTAATGAAATATTCAATTATTTTAATAATTAACTTAATAGAAAATGAAGGAAATTATACTAATATGATGTTTCTGTATAACGTGTGAGTAGTTTGAGTTAAATGTTTACCTTTTTTTGTTATAATAACAAAATACAAGCAAAATTTGTGCTCAAACTACTCGATAGGTATCTAGAAACAGCACATAAATATGTACATACATATATTGAAAATATTTAAAATTCGTTAAGAGTTTTGACGTTTTTAATTTTTTCTCGGTTTGGCTCTCGTTTTCTGCCTAAAATTTAGAACCGAGTATATGTACAATTGAAGAAAAACAAGAGCCATCTTAATTTTAAGAAAATTTTGTTTGTAAACTTTTATTCAATGTATCGCTGAAACTATATTCGTAAATATTCATTAGGGTGTTTGTTTTTCAGTTTTTAAGTTTTATTAAAAATCTTCAATTAAAGCCCAAGGCTTTTTAACATAACAACAATATTCTAAAATTGAAAAAGTATGAATGTATAGTCGGGCATGGCCGGACGTATGATACCCTACACCAGTCAATATGTTAAAAATGAAGATTATTTTAATTACTCCCCACAATAGTGGTATAGAGTATATAAAAATAATATATATTAGAAATTTGTGTGTATTTCATAATATTACTTGTGTCTTCATCTGAATATTCCTTCTATAAACACTATAATTCAAAATTTTAATTATTTTTTTTTAATTTGACAAAATTTATACACTTTTTAAATAAACAAATTAAAAATATTTTAAGCATATTAACGATTTCATTATATCAAATATATGTATAAAATCAACTTTAAAATGTAGGAATCCAGCAAGAACAGGGTTATGAATTGCAATTACCGGTTGCATTATTTAAAAGGAGTTTAGTAATGACTTACAATGTAAGTACTTACTTTTTAACAAGTTGTTTTCAAACACTGCTTTTAACACAAACATTAAAAAATAATTTTATTGGTAAAACGTATCCTCGTTGAAAATTTTTCCCACAGTAGTAAAATAACTTATTTGCTTCTCTATTTCCACACAACCGTAGTGAGCATGCTAAGTAATTAACTCCAATATTAAACCTGTGTAAAAATAATGACTTAAAATTCTATTGTGTATGTAAATTTTAACATTTTAACGCCTTACTTTTCAAAGTAAGTTTTTGTTGGGTAGTTACTCATATTTATACAAACAAAGGTTGTAAATGGAATAAATATTTCAATATAAAAAGTTATACAAAAGTGCTGTGTCCAAAGGTGTTCCAGTAACATGTAGAAGTACGTACGACGTGTAAAACTTTATATGTTTCTCAAGCATTTATTATACAAAGTTTAATGTAAAATAATACATGTCACGCCGAATGAACACTTTTATTAAGATATCTACATATACATACATATGTATATAAATATAGATAGGTATATGTTTGCTGGTGATTCTGTGAAATGTTTAAATATAAAACATTTTTAAAGTGGTTTATAAAAAACACAATTGTTGGTCAACAATGATGGTGTTGTACGATTGAATTTATTTCAAAATGTTAAAACATTTTATTTCCACAAACTGCCTTAAGCAATTATAACAAAACTTTGCGTTTATTTAATTTAAAAAATTGATTACAAAAATGATTTTTAAACATATTTAATGGAATTTATTCAAGTAATTTAATAAGTCGACTGTTTAAGTAGAATGGACGCAAAGCTTATCGGTCGATAGAACTTAGGGTACGTTCAGACCTATCAAATATTTGACAAAAGAGACGTAACCACTAATTTTTGTAAATTTTTTTCTGATTCTGCATGTTTTTTTGTAATTGCAGATATTGTCGAAACAAATAACAAATATGTTCTGAACTGATCTTGTTAAAGTTATATGTTTGTGCAAATAAATATATATTTAGAGGAAATCAAAATGTAGATTTTTTAGGGGTAACGTCATTTTCGTCAAATATTTGATAGGTGTGAACGTAGCTTTAGGTGTCGCATATCTAGGTTCATACAAACTACGTTTGAACTTAAGTTAAGTAACCCTACGAAATTGAATTTATAAATCATTTGTAAAATAAATAAATTTGTTGTAGACTGGTCTAAATATCTTTCTCAATATATTAATTCATAAACTTTAAAACGCATCAGATATGTAGATGGCACTAGAGAAACAAATAGGAAATTATAAGTAACATTTAAAAATAAACCTAGATTTGAACAATACTTTAAAAGTACATGAAAACGTTTATTCTGTATTATTTTATAATTTATTTCTACATGAGTCATATAAATACATACATATTTTCCACCATTTAACTAAACGTTAATAACTCTAGTAGCAATATTTGGTGTTTATTAAAGCGTAAAAGAGTCTTTAAAGGTCGTTGTAGACTTAGAATTACATTAAGTAACTAATTTGTTCAAAAGTTCCAATTGTGAACATAAATCTTCATAGAAATCTCGACAAGATTTTTTCTTTCTAAGTCTTTCTCAATTTATTCATTTTATTACTGTTGTTGTTTTTTATTTCTTTATTTTACGAGAAGGGCAACTGCCGTTGACCGCAATAAAATTATTGTAAATTTTTCATTTTTGTTGTGTCAAAATTTAAGGACCTAAACAACAACAATTTTATAATATAAACCAAAATAGTCGGATGATTGCGTTATTAAATTTTTTTCTAACATAATTATAATCTGTTGCCATAAATACTGTGAAGATTTTATTATGTGAATTTAATAAGGATGACATCTTTTGTGGTTCAATTTAAATAATAAAACACAAACAATATGATTTTAATATACTTAGTCCAATATTGACAATGTTACTTATTTAAATTTGCTTAAATGGTATTTTTACGCACTTTTAGAGTTTTTTGTTGAAATGACATAAGAAAATTTATATAAGTTGAATAAGTAACCTTAAAATCAATCAATGTCTGATCACGTTGTTTTTATTTGTTAGTCAAATGTGACTTTTAAGTTTTACAATATTTAAAATTAAACAAGTAAAAATTATTCTTCAGCATGACCAATAATTTAATAATTTATATCAGAATAAGAAGTATTAGTGTAGAATACACTATAGATTTTATTATTAATTTCGATTGACATCGGTTTATGACTTCACCCAGCCCACATAGAAATTTTCAATAGGAATTGTTCTTTTATTCTTGTTTTAAAAATCAATTTAATATTTGTTCAGAAACTTTGAAGAAGAATATATAAAAACAGAATAAAATGTTTGTACCATGCTTAAATAGAATTAACTAAAATTACTTTTTACCTATTTACGACTGCAACTAGATTGAATAATAAAAAAAACTTTATTGAATTTTACTTTAATAAAACAAATACAGACTGAAGACATTTTTACTTTAACAGATGCATATGAATGTACATTAAGGTAGTTAGTTTCTTTTGAATTAAGAAAAAAGTTAACTATTGCTGATAGCAGAGTTGACAAAATTTGTGCATTTGTACTTTTTTTTGGTACATCAATGATCGATTTTGTACAATTTGCAGATATATTATCTTTTTGAAAGATTAACACAAATTTCAATAAACTACAGACTTCGGTCAAAAGATAATATTGTAAAGGATCCTGGAAGGGATTATAGTTAGACAATATTTAGCATAAAAAGTAGTTTTTAGGACTAGTCTTTGAACTAATATGTGGATTATTTAAATAGATTAGACAATACACTAATCTATTGCCATGTCTAAAACCAATTTTAAAATGCTTTTAACTAGTCGTTAAAAGTATTTATAGCGATTATTCTATGAAAAAGTATAGATTAATATCTAGTTATAGAATAGTATTTCGTCTATTCTGTGGAATAGCTTATTGCCTGATCATTGGACTAGATTATTAAAAAGTGAAATTACTTAATGATACAAATATTGATTAGTTTACTAACTGGAGAAGTCGGTTTGAAATGTTTTTATTTTACATAGATATACATAAATTTGAAAAAATATAGATTTGACACAATCGAATTCAAATTCAAGTACACTTTTAAGTACTTTTTTGTACAATTTGAAAATTCCATGTGACTGATTATTTTGAAATATGTGTCTAATATATGTAGACATTTATTAGTATATTTATTAATTGAAAAGTTATAAAGGGCCAAAAAAAATTATATCCTTTCTCAACTCCTAAGTGGATCTGACATCAGCTCTAAAAATAATCATAATTCTAGAAATTGCCGTGCATATAGATATGTACATAGATAAAAAATGTTAAATAAAACAATATATTTTGCACCCTAATATACACATATTTATATTCTTATATACATCTAGATTTTATTTGTATATGTATATTCGGTAAAAGTGGCATGTGGCAAATTCTACGCGACTGACTCATTTATTTAATAAACTACTGCACAGAGACAAATTTTAAACATAGAATTTTGTAATCAACAAGAAACCGTGCAGCAGGAATAAATATGAAGAAAAGGTTAACGGACAGACATAGGAAACAAAAAGGAATCTCTATAGTACGGCTAAAGTTTTAGCTATTAAACTTCTTTGATTATATAAATGTTAAAATGTTTGCTTACCTTAGATTTTTTGCCAAACTCGATAAGACGACTGTCGTTAGATGTGTACGTGTGCATTAATTTGGCGCCATCTTCCCACGGTGGCTTATTGTAAATACCATCGACATCCGACATCAAAATGAGCAAATCCGCTTGCACTTCTGCAGCCAACATGGCAGACAAACTATCGTTATCTTTAATAGCGATTCCCTAAGTACATGAAACGGTAGAAAGAAAAAAGCACGTAAAATAAATTGAAATTAAACTTATACATATGTACGATTGCAAGATACAAACACTAAAAGAATATATTCATGTAATTATACATAGAAGGTTAAAGGATAAAACCATTTAACTAACTTTTTTACATGAGATTATGAATAGTTTGAATTCATCTTAAGAAGATAAGACAATTTTATAAGATTTTATACAGATTTCGAAATTTTTTTGCCATACTGTACATAAATCCATATGTACATATGCATACATAGATTGCCAATAAACCAACACTTAACCAAGTTTTGTAAACAAGTTGTAACATCCACTTAAACGTCTACGTGGCAAACAGACAACTTCTTTATTCAACATACCTTTTTAGAACCCGCTGGAAGATCATCATCTACAATGAACATTGGTGGTGAGACTGCATCGTTAGTATTTATAATTGGTACAATGTTAAGACTAATTAATTCGGATAGAGTACAAAACAAATTGTTACGTGTTTCCTCATTGTAAAAATCTGGTTTCGTAACAAGAACCTGAAAAGAACGATAAAAGATGACAAATAAATAACGTAACAACGACATCATCAATGTATAAGATACTATAAAACATAAAAAAGTAAACGCAACAAATATTGAATAATTGAATAGTGTTGTTATTGAATATTGTATTTGACATTCATGTTTTTGTATCCATCCCTTTAAGTATTTTGTTTTATTACCTGTGCTATTTTAACGCCATACTGTGCAAACATTGCATCATACAATGACATTAGACCAGATTGTCCTACAGCAGCTGCTGCTCTCGGATCCAATAGAAATCCATCTTCCTATGAATATTAAAATTGATTTATTTATGTTTTCGTTCATACCCTTAAATTGGTATATTAGTATGTATGCATGTGACGGTGATATCGTAAACATATGTACATTA